>NW_015163658.1:82178-89734 GCF_001447785.1 Gekko japonicus | reverse complement strand
AACCCTAATGGCAGCATAGGTGACATTCTCAAAACCGAGCTTGTCCCGACCATTCCGGGAGGTCTCCCAGTCATTCCGGGAGATCTCCTGGTTTGTCCGGGAAGTTGCTATGGAACTTCCGCAACCACCGAGGGGCCCGAATATCCTGTGGAACCTGACACTGTGAAGAGCTCCTGGGGGACCTCCACAAACTGGGTGAGTAAGCGAAAATGTGGAAAATGAAGTTCCATGTGGGTAAGTGTTAAGGTGATGCACACTGGGACAAAAAAATAATAATCCCAACTTTAAGTACAGGCTAATGGGTTTTGAACTTCCTGAGACTGAGAGTCAGGAATTCACTGCCACAGGCGGCTACAAGCATGGACGGCTTCCCAGGTTTCAGGGTTAAGTCCCCCCCCCTTTGTCCCTAGCAGGACTTCCTGATGGCACCTGGTGATTTTGGCCACTGTGTGACAGAGTGTTGGACTGGAGGGGCCACTGGTCTGATCCAACATTGGCTTCTCTTATGTTCTTATAGGAACTCTCAGGCTGGGGCAAGGGATGCTCTGTATTCTTGGTGCTTGGGGGGGGGCAACAGTGGGAGGGCGTCTAGTGTCCTGGCCCCACTGGTGCACCTCCTGAAGGCACCTGGTGTTTCTGGCCACTGTGTGATACAGAGTGTTGGACTGGAAGGGCCACTGGTCTGATCCAACATTGGCGTATCTTCTGTTCTTATAAGAGGGAATTGGATAAACATATGGAGCAGAGGTTCCATCCATGTCTATTAGCCACATTGGCTTCTCTTATGTTCTTATAGGAACTCTCAGGCTGGGGCAAGGGATGCTCTGTCTTCTTGGTGCTTGGGGGAGGGGTCAACAGTGCGAGGGCTTCTAGTGTCCTCCTGGCCCCACTGGTGGACCTCCTGAGGGCCCCTGGTATTTCTGGCCACTGTGTTACACAGAGTGTTGGACTGGATGGGCCACTGGCCTGATCCAACATTGGCGTATCTTCTGTTCTTATGAGAGGGGAAAAGATCTTGGGGTCGTAGTGCAGAGCTCAATTAAAGTG
The DNA here is from genome assembly GCF_001447785.1 of Gekko japonicus. Taxonomy (NCBI): domain Eukaryota; kingdom Metazoa; phylum Chordata; class Lepidosauria; order Squamata; family Gekkonidae; genus Gekko; species Gekko japonicus. The sequence continues at coordinate 88,687 of NW_015163658.1, read as the reverse complement.
TCAACCCCAGTGTGCCGCAACGGTGAAAAAGGCAAATTCTACGTAAGGGATTATTAGGAAAGAGACTGAGAATAAAACAGCCGATATCGCAATGCCCCTGTATAGATCTGTGGTGCGGCCTCATTTGGAATACTGTGCACAGTCCTGGTCAGGGTATCTCCAAAAGGACACTGCGGAGCTGGAAAAAGTATAGAGGAGGGAATCCAAGATGATTCAGGGGGTTGGAGCCCCTTCCCTATGAGGAAAGGCTGAAGAGCCTGGGGATTTTCAGTTTAAAAAAGAGAAAACTAAGGGGGGGGGAGACATGATAGGGGTTTATAAAATTATGCACGGGGGTGGAGAGAGTTGACAAAAGAACACTTTTTCTCCCTCTCCCAATAGACTAGAACGCGAGGGCTCCCAACGAAGCTGATGGGCAGTGGGTTTAGAACAGACAAAAGGAAATACTACTTAACACAGAGAGTGATTCAAATGTGGAATTCGCTGACAGAGGAATTAGTGATGGCCACAGGCAAAGGTGGCTTTAAAAGGGGATTAGACAGATGGATGGAGGACAAGTCTATCAGTGGCTACTAGCCATGGTGACTGAAGGGAACTTCGACGTTCAGAGGCACTAAGCCTCTGAATCAACAGGCATTCAGGGGTGGTTTGCCATTGTCTGCCTATGCGTAGCGACCCTGGACCTCCTTGCTAATTGCCCATCCAGATGTTGCAGTGACGGCCACAGGAATAAAAAGATTTCATAGGGGATTAGATAGATTCATGGAGGATAAGTCTATCAGTGGCTACTAGCCATGGCGACTGAGGGGATCCTCCACATTCGGAGGCAGCCAACCTCTGAATCCTAGAGCCAGGAGGCATCATCGGGGAAGGCCTCGGCCCCTCTGCCCTGTTGCTGGCTGTCCAGGGGAACTGGTTGGCCACTGTGTGAGACGGGAGGCTGGACTAGAGGGACCCTCCCTGGTCTGACCCAGCACTGCTCTTCTTATATTCTTATGTTAGTTTTATAATGTTCACCCTGCCCTGAGGATAAAACCCCAGAGTTGAGATTTCTCCCCTAGCCCTTTAAAAGAGTGGCACACAGCAAGCAGAAGTGAAAACTAACGCTTATTTCTTTACAAAGCCTTTGCTCATAAGTCAAGGAGCTGGCCAGTGGCCACCAGGAACAAGGGTGCTGAGGAAAGAGACTGTGAACGGTGTGGCTAATGCAGTTGTCTCATTTAGAGTTCCGTTTTCATACCTTAATATTGTAATTGTGGTGTGGGGCCGGAAGCTAATCTTGTGTGCTGGCTTAGCAGTCGTTTCAGAACAGAGCCATGTTGGATTGCAGTAAAAGAGAAAGATTCTAGTCTAGCAGCACCTTATAAGACCACAAAGGTTTTCAAGGTATAAACTTTTGAGAGTAAAAAGCTCCTTTCCTCAGATACAATGCCTAGCAGTAGAGGATACGGGGTTAATAACTGTTACGTTAACAGCATCGTGGGGAGCAAGTGGGCTCAGAGAACGAGCTGCAATTTGGGAGGTGCCGGGCAACGCTCCCTCTAAGCTGCGGGCTCTTGGGAGAAAAAGTTATGCTTTGTGAGCTGCTGGCATTAGAGTTGTGAGCGAGCGATTTGGCTACGGCATAAATCAGTTTGCTCTGGAGCCCTCCTTCCTGAGCAAAGACAAAAATGTGTGAGCCGGAGGCTAAGAAACTGTGAGCTGGCTCACACTGACTCAGCTTCAGAGGGAACGGTGGTGCCAGGCCCGGATCTCATCTTTGCCACAAACTCTCTCCGTGGGACCTGCACCGTGGCATCTGAGGTCCTAATCCCGGCCAATGACACTCAACGGACTGTTGGAAGGATTCCTCAAATGTGAGCTTTGAAAGCACCAGACAAATGGTGCGTTATTATTCTGCCCTCTCCCAAGCGGAAAGGCAGCGCTGCAGGAACGACAAAAAAATAATAATCACGGTTCTTTTATTTCACTGGCAACTTGGTGCTCCGCTTCGTGTTTGCCAATTCCCACCTCTGCACCGCCGAGCCCAGAAAATGGCTTCCCACCTCCCCGTTAGTGTTTGCTCGGTGGCTGATTTTTGCAGCGGAGACGAGATTATCTGTTAAGGCCAGAGATGCTTGTGGGCGACTCTCCTAGCCTATCACAGGCAGCTTTCAAACTGACAAATAACACAGGAGAGCCCAGCCAACGAAGGGGGGGGGGGCAAAACCCCCCACCTCAGACCTGGATTAAGCATTTGGACAGAACAGAACAAAACAAAACAAAAAAAGGTGGCTTGCGGGGAGGAAGAGAAAAATATGGTTTGAAACCTCTCAGAAGCGAGACGCAGGGGGGAAAATGGTGGAACGTGACCTACATAAGGGAAAGGAGAGCTTGGAGGCATTCTGGCAGATGTTTCACGGGGGAGAAGGTAGAAAGGTGCAAGACGCGGTGGCTGCTGGAAAACCCAGAGGCGCTTGGCTCTCTCCCCACTCAGCCCCCAAAGGCACGCATCGGAAAGTGTTTCCGTCACACATGCTGCGTGGCACAGGCACACCCCCTGTGGGGTCCAAAGGACACCTCTGCACAAATGGGGACACATTTATCGACCGCTTCCTCTGCCAGCAACTGCAGTGTGTGTTGCTGGTGGTCAAGTGGAAGGCACGGGAATCCGACCTTTCTGGCCCTGTGGGCAACGCTGGGATTCTGACATGGGCATGGGTGGGCACAGCCACAAAACGGCGACTGCAGGAGGCAGGCCCTGGACACCAGAAACCGCCACCGACAGCCTAAAGGACACCAAGCACGGCGAGAACAATCGAAACGAACACTGCCAGCTGGCTGTGAGTTAAGAATACCGAATGATGGCTGCCACCAAACGGACGACAACGGTCACTGGCACTTTTATTATGGTTTTAGAATTTTTTTAAAATGCAATTTATGTTTTAATGCAACCTATTTGTTTTTATTGTAAGCCGCCCTGAGCCAACTCCGGCTGGGAGGGCGGGGTAGAAATTCGAAAAATAAATAAAAATGACTGCCACCGCTCAGCTTCAGTCACACAGGGAAGATCCTGGTGCTGCGGCAGCAGCTATTGCCAAAGCCATGCTTTTAATGATCCACACCGCCAATCACATCTCCAACAGCCAATTGGAAGCTTTACTGGGCAAGAGCCCTACCTGCCCCCGCCCACTTCCTAAAAGCGGAATTCCAAAAACAACACCCGTGACTTGTGAAGACCCTGGGTTCTGTTATTAGAGAGTCAACATGGAATGTTTCCTTCAAGAGTTGATAAGTGGCAATTGATAAGAACTGGGATTGCTCCACGCTCAGATAAAGCAAATATTGTGAAACGAATTGTTTACATTGCGCAGCATTCGTTAGCATATGGGCGATAACAGAAGAGAATTTTCCACAGAATGACTACAGTAAATGTTTTTGCAACTTATCTTTATTGACTCTTCGTTATTTTTGTCACGGATGTTGTTTTTGGTATTCCACTTCCTCCCGTGATCTCTCATTTTTGGGTTCCACTTCCTAAAAGCACCTGGTGGATGCCAGAAAAGGTTTCGGCAGGTGCCACGGCACCCCTGCTCTAATGAGTTCTGGTCCACCCCATCCCTAGCTCCAGTCCTGCACTATGAAACTATAACAGATCGTGCTGAGCGGAGCACACAGAGGGAAGTCTTTCTGCGGGGCTTTCCCCAAGCACTCCAAGCATCAGGCACCATTCTCCCTGGCCCTTACGGCTTCCCTCGCTGGGTGGTTTTACCATCATAGTTCCACATTACAGACGAGAAGGTGGGGGGCCGAGGGAGTCACTGACTTCAGAGCGCCCTCTGAGTTCAAACTGGCTCTGACCTTAAAAGCAAAAAATCTGCGGTCAAGTGGAAAGAAGTGGGCCGATGTGGTGTGCCAAGGACAGTCACCACTTTATCATTATCTGCTCAACTGCTGTGGCTCAGTGCTCTGCTCTGCTCGGCCTGCCGAAGGTCCCAGGTTCAAGTTTTGGCATCTCCCAAGGATCAGCTCCCAGGTGATGAGAAAGACCTCTGACTGAGACCCTGGAGAGCTGGTGCTAGTCTGAACGGACGACGGACCAAGGGTCTGATTCTGTAGAAAGTCCCTTTGTGTGTTCATGTTGGCTGAAGCAGTGAACACACGCAAGTCTCTGAGGGACCCTCCCGCAGGGAAATATGAAGTCAGCTCAGCAGCCACCCTTCAGAACCTGCCCTTTCTGCAGTGTGTCCTCCCCAGGAGATGGGGAGAATCGCCCCGCCAGGCACTTAATCGTTAAGCGCCCCATAGAGGTAACGCAGCTGACGTTGGTCCCATGACACCGGAGGTGGTATAAAGACTCTTGGTGATCGACTTCTGGACTGTGGACGTCTGGGAGAGCAAGCGGCCGCTTGTCTGCGAGACGGATCTCTGTAATCTCTAGCGTCGATATCCGCCTCCCCCGTGCGCCTCTCCACGACAAGTGTCCCATTCTCCGCCCGTTGTGGGGGGAGGCCAAACTGACCTCTGCCTCCGCTCCCCTGCTCTTCCCTCCCTCCCGTGGTGGGCAGCGCTCTTTTGCAAAGGAGAAAAGGCGGCTGCGTCAGGCAGGCGAAGTGACAGGCCAAGACGGCCTTGGCCACCCTCAAATATTCATGCCCCTTAAATAAAACATCACTGCCAGGCGTTCTCAAGTGCTGAAACTTGCTCGCTGGGTTTCAGGTGACAGGAAGAAACCTGTACGGCTCACCGCTGCTAAACCACCTCTTGGCATCTGCAGGAGAATGGATGCCCCCTGCTTGGTCGTCTCTGTGGCTAATTGTAGGCTGAGGGGGTTGGGGTCCTTCTTTCTCCCTGCTTTCAGCGTGTTCTTGATGGGTTAAGTGACACTACCCAGACTCGCTACCCAGAGTAGGAGCCAAGGTTGGCCAGAGACACCCCCACGCTCAAGGGTCTCCCAGGATCACTTGCGATGTTGTTGAGGATGCAGGGCCACAACGTGGGGCGTGCGGAGTCAAAAGCTGCAAGCCCAGACTGCTGGGACGTGCCCAACAAGCCGAGGAGGAGGACAGCTTTTCCTGACGGCATCCTGGAAGGCCAGGTGAGCCGTCCTATTGGGAGCCAGTCTATATTGCTCCCGCTCGTCTCTCGAGGCTCCTCCTGTCCTGCCGAGGGAAGGGGCGCCACTTTCTCCCCAACCCGCCAGCCAGCGGTGCAGCGGTACAGGAGGGACCCCTCCACTGTCCTCCAAAGCCCCATCTGGCTTACGATCAACAACCTGCCCCCCCCCCGGGGGGGGCTTTTGTTGCGGCCTGCCCCTCTTGAGAGCCAGTTTGGTGTGAGAGCCAGTTTGGTGTCGTGGTTAAGTGCGCAGACTCTAATCTGGGAGAACTAGGTTTGATTCCCCACTCCTCCACTTGCACATGCTGATGTGACCTTGGGTCAGTCACAAGCTCTCGCACAGCTGTCCTTGAAAAAGAGCAGTTTCTGTCAGAGCTCTCTCAGCCCCACCCACCTCACCGGGTGTCTGTTGTGGGGAGGGGAAGGGAAAGGAGTTTGTAAGCCGCTCTGAGACTCCAAGTGAAGGGCGGGGTATAAATCCAATCATCTTCATCATCATCATCATCATCATCATCATCATCATCATCATCATCTCCTCCTCCCCTCAACGGCAGTTTGTGTCAGAGTTCTCTCAGCCCCGCCCACCTCACAGGGTGTCTGTTGTGGGGAGGAAGAAGGGAAAGGAGTTTGTCAGCCGCTCTGAGACTCCAAGTGAAGGGTGGGGTATAAATCCAATCTCTTCTCTTCTTCTTCTTCTTGTGATACTAAGGGCCAAACTACCCACCACATTCTTCACAAGTCTGCACACTGCAACTGTGAGTTACAGCTGTGGAGCCAGTCTGGTGTGGTGGTTAAGTGCATGGACTCTAATCTGGGAGAACCAGGTTTGATTCCCCACTCCTCCACTTGCAGCTGCTGGATGACCTTGGGCAAGCCGTAGTTCTGTCAGAGCTGTCCTTGAAAAAGAGCCGTTTCTGTCAGAGGTCTTAAGCCGCTCTGAGACTCCTTCGGGTAGTGAAGGGCAGGGTATAAATCCAATCTCCTCCTCCTCCTCTTCTTCATGGTATGTATGCGGCCAGTTTGGTGTAGTGGTTAAGAGCGCAGACTTTAATCTGGGAGAGCTGGGTTTGATTCCCCACTTCTCCATATGCAGCCAGCTGGGTGACCTTGGGTCAGTCACAAGTTCTCTTACAGCTGTCCTTGAAAAAGAGCAGTTTCTGTCAAGAGCTCTCTCAGCCCCACCTGCCTCCCAGGGTGTCTGTTGTGGGGAGGGGTGGGGAAAGGAGTTTGTAAGCCGCTCTGAGACTCCTTTGGGTAGTGAAGGGCGGGGTATAAACCCAATTTCTTCTTCTTGGTGACAACTCCATGTAAAAGCACAGCAGGGCCCAATCTGGACTTGGACATGGGTGCAAGGGGAAGACTAAACAGCACTGAATGCTTGTACTTCAGCCTCCTGATGGGACAAGTAAACA
>NW_015163658.1:76703-82167 GCF_001447785.1 Gekko japonicus | reverse complement strand
GTGGCTGTGCCATGTGAAAATACCTCAACATACAAATGGATCGGCACAACATCGCTGTGTGGATTGTAGAAACGCCAAAAGCTGCTCTTGCAGACAGAAGCGGGCAGGGGAAAAGACCTTCGCTGCCTCAGGAAAAGATGGAATGCAACTCCCCGCCCCATGGCCAGAGGCCAACCCCTCGGGCCAGGGGAAGATGTAAGGCTGGGAACCCTGCTCTGATTCAGACCACCTTGACGGGAGCCCGTCGGAGTCCTGGCCGTGCCGCTTCATTCCCCTGCGCCTGCAGAAAGCGGGACAGGCGGAATGGCTCATAGCCGGCGGCCCTGTTTTCCGCTCAGGACTGAAGACGACCCTAAACCACGGCTCCTCCTCGGCCAATAAATGTTTTATGGGCCCCTTCGGTCCCCTTGTTCTGAGCGTTTTCCCGGCCCCAGCCAGTCACTTAAACAACGCTCAGCTCTGCACATCTCTTCAAGCTCAGTTGAATTAACAGGGCTGCTTTTTATCTGTCACAAAGAGGCAAGCCAAGTCTGTCGGACAAGGGCTGCCGGGAAGCCGGGGGGGGGGGGGGGGGGGTTGGGGGAGGGGCCGGGCCACGCTTCCCACCGCGCTGCCACAAAGGTTAAGTGGGGTAGTGCACTCCCTGCCCTGTTTCCCCTGGACCTACTCGTTCACGGTCCCCTCCACCGGCAGATCTACTGAGAGATGACAACCGCGAGATCACATGGACACGCATGGAGCGGCCTCCCGCTGAGACAGACCCTTGGTCCATCCTGGTCAGACTTGTCTACTCAAGACTGGCAACGGCCTTCCGGGGTCTCAGGTGTAGAGGTCTTTCCCATCACCTCCTGCTTGGTCCTTTTCACTGCAGATGCTGCCAGGGATTGAACCTGGGACCTTCGGCATGCCAAGCAGAGGCTCTTCCACTGAGCCACGGCCCCTCACAACCTGCAGCTAAGCCACTCTGCCAGCGACATGCCTACACCCCTGCACTGGGCAGGGGGTTAGAACATAAGAACATAAGAGACACCAATGTTGGCTCAGGCCAAAGGCCCATCCAGTCCAACACTCTGTGTCACACAGTGGCCAGAAATACCAGGGGCCACCAGGAGGTCCACCAGTTTGGCCAGGACATTAGAAGCCCTCCCACTGTTGGCCCCCCCAAGCACCAAGAAGACAGAGCATCACTTGCCCCAGAGCCCCTATCTATACCTTGTGGCTAATAGCCACTGATTGACCTCTGCTCCAGATGCTTATCTAATTCCCTTTTGAAGCCGTCCATGCTTGTAGCCGCCACCACTTCCTGTGGCAGTGAATTCCAGGTGTTAATCACTTTTTGGGTGAAGAAGGACTTCCTTTTATCCGTTCTAACCCGACCGCTCAGCAATTTCATTGAGTGCCGACGAGTTCTTCTATTGTGAGAAAGGGAGAAAAGTACCTCTTTTTCTCTACCTGCTCTATGCCATGCGTAATCTTATAAACCTCAATCATGTCACCCCTCAGTCGTCTTTTCTCCAAGCTAAAGAGCCCCCAAACGCTTTAACCTTTCCTCATAGGGAAAGTGTTGGACTAGATGACCTTGGAGATCCCTTCCAACTCTATGATTCTAGGATTCTAAGCTGCCCAGTTCCTTCTGGCGAAAATTCCACACACACACACCCTGAACAGCAGTTCTGTTGCTGCTCAGTGACAAGATACAAGGTGGCCACGGCCCCACAAGGACTTGCATAGAGGCAGCACTTCACAGGATCCAGTTCTGCCTAGGCTGGAGGGCTGCATCACCCTCGCCTGAATAGAGGCGGCAGGACAAAGCACCCATCTGAGTAGCAGCGGCTTGGATCAAGGTGGCCTGGAATGAACAGCCGCTGCAGAGAACCCAGCGGACTTGGAAGGTTGCAAGCGCAGCACAGAGCGGATGAGGAGCCGCTGGGCTGCAATGGGAACCTCCAGAGGCCGGCAGCCTCCAAATCCCAGAGCCAGGAGGCAACATCAGGGGAAGGCCTCGGCCTCCCTGCCCTGTTGTTGGCCCTCCAGAGGAACTGGCTGGCCACTGTGTGAGACAGGAGGCTGGACTAGATGGACCCTCCCTGGTCTGACCCAGCAGGGCTCCTTCTGATGTTCTTATTAGGGGAAGGCCTTGGCCTCCATGCCCTGTTGTTGACCCTCCAGGGGAACTGGCTGGCCTCCATGTGAGACAGGGTGCTGGTCTAGAGGGATCCTCCCTGGTCTGACCCAGCAGGGCTCTTCTGAGGTTCTTATCAGGGGAAGGCCTCGGCCTCCCTGCCCTGTTGTTGGCCCTCCAGAGGAACTGGCTGGCCACTGTGTGAGACAGGAGGCTGGACTAGATGGACCCTCCCTGGTCTGATCCAGCAGGGCTCTTCTGAGGTTCTTCTCAGGGGAAGGCCTCGGCCTCTCTGCCCTGTTGTTGGCCCTCCAGAGGAACTGCTTGGCCCCTGTGTGAGACAGGAGGCTGGACTAGATAGACATTCACTGGTCCGATCCAGCAGGGCTCTTCTGATGTGTTTAAGTTCAGCAGTCCCTTAGCCAGCAAGCAAAAACTAAGTCCAATCTGCCTCTGGCGAGACCTTTCAACACGCATACAACTTTCCAGCCTTCTCTGTCCACCCCCTGCAAGAAAGATCGCTTGGTCTTCAGGACAATCGTGGACCTCTCCTTGAAGGCTATTAACCGGACACTTCTCCTGGCTGTGCCATCAGCTGAGTGCTGATTAGTTCTGCTAGAGGTTTTGCTAAAACTGCAGACCGGGGAGAATCGGAGGAAAAGAGCTCGAACAAAACGAAACCTGCCCGACTCAGCCGCTCCTGCTTTGTAACATCAGAAACTTGCAAGCACTGCACAAGTGAAGAAAGCGAGAGACAGACTGCACCTCCGCCTCTTTCCTGCAGAAATGTGCACCACTTTTGGCTCTCGGGCAGACCCGATGTCTGTCACTGTCCCTTCTCGAGTTTAGAGCAGACGACTCCCCCTTGGGCTTGCTGCTGTCGGCTGCCTCCGGTCCACGTTTCTCTTCTTCCCTGCAGAGCTCCTGGGGTGTTGGCACCGGGCTTCCCTTTCATAGCAACTGCTGTAAAACCTCATTTGTGCATTGCCTCCTTCCCCTAAAGACCCTAGAGCAGGGGTGTCGAACTCATTTGTTACAAGGGCAGGATATGGCATAAATTTGACCTTGTTGGGCCGGGCCACGTGTGTCATAAAATGTAATGCCGGGTAGCAGAGATGTGAACTTTATAAAGGACACAAACACAAAGGGTTTTTTTAACTTAAAAAAACATGCCTAAAACGTTAGCACTCTCGCTCTGAATTACTGCATCAAAATGTCTGTGCTGTTGCAATCTTGAGTATGCTGCTGAGGTGTGTATCTGTAAGCTGCAAACCTACAATGATGCAGCAGCAGCAGAACCAGAAGAAGAAGCAGCAGCAGAAGACAGCCACTGCGGGCCTGATGGAAGCCGTCTGGGGGCCTAATCCAGCCCCTGGGCCGCATGTTCGACACCCCTGCCCTAGAGGAAAGCCTGAGAGGCAGTTCCGCCATCTCCTTCTCTCATTAGTTTGACTTCTAGAGGCCTTCTGTAATGTCTTCCCAAACCAGACCAGCCATATTCAAGCTGAAAGATCTTGAACTCTTAATAACCTAGATCGAGATCTGAAGTTCTCAAACCGTTGGAAGTGGGGCTTACTTCTTACTTTCCCCCTCTCTAACATGGAATGCAGGGGACTCGCACCCGTCACCATCAAGCAGGTCGATCTTTTCACATTTTCCATTTGTACACAATATTTTCATGTTAGATTCAAGACCAGGAGCACCTTTGGCCGAGTGTGTTGTTCTGATCTTGGCTGCTTGGGCATCTCGACTCTGATTCGCTCTTTCTGGCAACCGTCCCCCCCCCCCCCCAATATGCAATATTTGAGGAAATCTGGTCCTATGAATCTGAAGGCGTGTACAAACTAAGTCTCTCAGTTCTCAGTCGTACTCAGAACTGGACTTTATTTGTCTTGCACGTGCCATTCCCACATCTGTTTGTGAACTCTTGTTTCTGTATGCTAATTTACTGCCATCCACACATCTTTCTTACATCCAATCTCCGCTATAATCACCCAGTACTTATGCATCTGGACTCTAAGCGGTCCTCCCTGACAACCCCCACCCCACCCCCTATAAGTAACAGTTGAGAAGGTTCTTTCCACTGTATCATGGAAAGTGTGCCTGCACACAAAAGCTTATATCATGGATAAAACTTTGTTGGTTAAAAAAAAAAAAGACCAGCAGCATCTTTGGAACAAGATCTTTAGGGCATGCACTTTCAAGAGGACAAAGAAGACGACGACAAAGAAGATGATGAAGACGAGGAGGAGGAGACTGGATTTATACCCCGCCCTCCACTACCCCGAAGGAGTCCCAGAGTGGCTTACAAACTCCTTTCCCTTTCCCTCCCCACAACAGACACCCTGGGAGGTAGGTGGGGCTGAGAGAGGAGACTGCGTGGGGAGACTGGGTGAAAAGCCCCCTCGGCTTCAGAAAAATCAGGTGCAATGTTTAGAGCAGGTTCTGACGGAGACGGGCAGAACTGCCTCTCTTCCAAGCATTTGCTAGAAAGCTTTCGCCCTTCCATTCATGCCTTAAAAGTTCTGGGGAAAAGATCAGCAGGCACGGGGGTTATATCTGAGGAGCGAGACCTTCAGACAGCAGCTCAGATTAGAAGAGCCTCTCTCAAGTGCCCGCAAACAGACTTTACGGGCTCTCTGCTTTTGTGATTTATTTAAGAAAAACATTTACACTGTGCCTTTTCTTTGTGGCTCACAATTCCAAACTTAACCCTACCCTAAATGCTTACACAGCCCAAAGTGCCTTTAAGAGGAGGAGGAAGAGGAGGAGACTGAATTTATACCCCGCTCCTTCACTACCCAAGGGAGTCTCAGAGGGGCTTAGAAACTCCTTCCCCTTCCCCTCCCCACAACAGACACCCTGTGAGTTAAGGGGGGTTGAGAGAGCTCTGACAGAAACGGCTCTTTTTCAAGAACACCTCTGAGAGAACTTGTGACTGACCCAAGGTCACCCAGCTGGCTGCATGTGGAGGAGTGGGGAATCAAACCTGATTATCCCAGATTAGAGTCTGCGCACTCAACCACGACACCAAACTGGCTCTCAGGTCTCCATTCCTACACATCAAGTCCAACAACGGGAGCTTTGACACTTGAGAGTTCCTGCCCTGGAAATCCGGTTGGTCTCTCAGGTGCTGCAGGATTCGAATGAATCTCTCTATTCCACTGCAGACCAACATGCCTACGCTCTGAAACGACCTGCGAGGAAGGTGAGGCTAAGAGAGTGTGACTGCCCCAAGGTCACCCAGTGAGCTTCCAAGGCACGAAAGGGGGTTTGAATCTGGCTCCCCCAGATCCTAGTCCGGCGCTCTTAACCACCACACCACAATGGCTCTCGCCCTTG
>NW_015163658.1:72631-75097 GCF_001447785.1 Gekko japonicus | reverse complement strand
AACACTCTGGGTCACAAAGTGGCCAAAAATACCAGGTGCTATCAGGAGCTCCAGCAGTCAGGCCTGGACACTAGGAGCCCTCCCACTGTCGCCCCCCCTTCCCCCAAGCACGAAGAATGCAGAGCATCACTTGCCCCGCACCGAGATCTCCTATCTATACCTTGTGGCTAATAGCCACCAATGGACCTCTGCTCCAACCAGACACAGTTACATTTCTCAGTCCCGACTCCTGAGCCTCCGTGCTTTGGCTTGACTCGGACCTGACCCTCTTCCAACCACGCTGGACTTCCAGCCCTTACCTGGCTGTGGGGGGTGAGGAGGGGGCATCTGATGGTGCATCATGGGATACGGAGGCGGCTGCTGGGGCGCCATCAGGCCGGAGTGCCCAGGGGGTGTCCCCAGAGGGTTCATGCCGGGGCCACTGGAATGCTGGTGGGACTGCTGAGCGTTCTGACTGTGCTGCTGCTCCAGTTGCTGGCGGGCACGCAGCTCCGCGTACTTCAGCTGCTCCATGTGGAAGTTCTGGCGCTCGGTCAGCAGCTGCTGCCTCTGCTGCTCCAGCTACAGGAAAAAGGAGAGAACGAATTCACGCCTTAACATATGCCTTGGAACCGAGCCATAAGACCCTCCGTGCCTGCCTGCCTGCCAACAGATGCTCCTACTGAACGTCTTGATCCTACTGAACACCTTTAAAAAAAAAATTTCTACGTTTTTTATTCAAAGGTAAGTCACATATACATAAAATCCAATAAGTATAAACAGTAATACATTCAACCCTATTTCAACAACGTGTAAACAAATATAGTTAAGACGTTTCAATATATCCATATATCAAAATTAACTTTGCCTGACTGAGGCCTTATGCGCTTTGTTTTGTGAGCTGCAGTGGCTCAAGTGGTTAACACGCTGAACTGCAGGCTGTGGAAGGTCAGTAGTTCAGCGGTTCGAGACCCGAGTTGCCACATGACGGAGTGAGCTCCCGTCTCTAGTTCTAGCTCTTGCCAGCCTAGCAGTTCGAAAGCAAGAAATTGCAAGTAGATAAATAGGGACCACTTTGGTGGGAAGGTGACAGCGTTCCGTGCGCCTTGGTGTTTAGTCATGCCAGCCACATGACCACGGAAACGTCTTCGGACAGCGCTGGCTCTTCGGCTTTGAAACGGAGATGAGCACCGCAACCCTAGAGTCGGATTTATTATAGAACCATTAAAATATAAGTAAAATCTTGTAGAAAGAGTGCTCAGACCCTAAAATAAAGGCTAACTAAAGTAAGAAAAAGCAACTCATAAATGAAGCCATTCGGCGTAGCCTACATGTGCTGGTAGAATGTCATGTTCTGTGAAGTAGGTTATTAATGCAAACCACTTTCGTAGAAATCTAGACTGTGATCCTGAGTGTCCTTGCGTGTGTGTCTCATATGTGTCAGCTATTTTGCCCATCACGTAGTGTTCCGCCATTAATGGAGAGATGGGGGTAACGCCGATTTCCAAGAGGCAGCAATAACAAGTCTGGCCGTTGCAATTAGGGTGGCAGACAATTCAGAGACGTGGATTTCCCTTTCTTCAGTGGTATAAGATGAGTTCAAAAGCAGCACAGCTGGATCCAATGGAATGTGTTCTAAAGGTATCTTGTTTATTTCTCCCAGAACTTGGGACCAGAAGCCCTGTATACTGAACACCTCAATCTGCTAAAGGCAGACCTAGAATAATGCACTGCTCGGTCAGGAACGCACACACTTTTAATGATGCACCACACACACCGCAGAGTACGAGACGCCCCCCCCCCCAGGTATGTGCCAAGCCGTCAGGACATTTCCAGACTCCAGTACCGAGGTCACGCAGCCCCATTATCCAGCCACAGATGGTTCCTATCAAACGGCGAAGGGGGCAAAGGGCTCCATCTTTACCCTGCCTGCTCCCTGGGGCATACCGCGTAGGGGAGCACAAAGCTAACCCTCTGAACCTCTCAGCTGCTCCTTCCTATGTGTGAGCCAAGACCCGGGCAAAGGTGGAGAAGCCCCTAAAGCTCAGCTTGGGACTGAGTTGTTCCCAACGGGGAAGAAGAGGTTAAAGAGTCATAGAATCATAGAATGTGAGAGTTGGAAGGGACCTTGCAGGTCATCTAGTCCAACCCCCTGCACTCAGCAGGAGCACAGCCGAAATATAGCCCTACGACAGACCCGAAAGAGGGTCATCCAGCCTCCACTTGAAGACGTCCAGTGAAGGAACCTCCACCCCCTCCTAAGGCAGACTGTTCTACTGCTCAACCAGTCTTGCAGTTAGGAAGTTTCTCCTGATATGTAGCCGGTATTGACTCCCTTGTAATTTCCACCCATTAGATCTAGTCTTGCAATCCGGAGCAAGAGAGAATAGATCTGCTCCATCTTCTACGTGACAGCCCTTCAGATATTTGAAGACTGCAATCGTGTCCCCTCTAAGCCTTCTCTTTCCCAGGCTAAACAGACCCAGT
>NW_015163658.1:66816-72454 GCF_001447785.1 Gekko japonicus | reverse complement strand
GAATAGATCTGCTCCATCTTCTACATGACAGCCCTTCAGATACTTGAAGACTGCAACCATGTCCCCTCTAAGCCTTCTTTTTCCCAGGCTAAACATACCCAACTCTTTCAGCCTTTCCTCGTAAGACTTTGATTCCAACCCTCTCACCATCCTGGTTGCCCTCTTCTGGACACGCTCGTGCTTGTCAACATCCTTCCTCAAATGTGGTGCCCAAAACTGGACACGGGACTCCAGGTGAGGCCTGACCATAGCAGAATAGAGTGGAACTACCACCTCCCCTGCTTCAGGCTCTCAGTTCTGCGGCAGAGACAGCGTCTACATGGGGGGAGGGAGGGAGGGATGTTACTGCCCCTTCGCACCTTGCTCAAGTCAAAACAGGATCCCATTTGTTGACTGGGGAAGGCGGCACTGGGAACTGTTGGGTGCCAATGGCCACTCTGGCTTCTGAAGACATGCCACGCAGACGTCTCTCTCGGCACCTCCCAACTGGCCCGGCTGAACAAGCTCAAGGCCAGTCTAGGCCAGCAACACCCTCTGATCAACAGGCAATTCCGCTGCTTCAGAGGACAGCCGTGTAACTGCCACCCCAGGGTATGGCCACTCTGGCTTCTGAAGACATGCCATGCAGACTGCTCTCTTCCCGTCTCTCTCGTCACCTCCCAGATGGCCTGGCTGAACAAGCTCAGGGCCAGTCTAGGCCAGCAACACCCTCTGATCAACAGGCAACTCCGCTGCTTCTGAGGATGGCCGTGTAACTGCCACCCCAGGGTTGGTCATTTTCCAGGTGGGGCCTGGAGACCTCCAGACCGCGCGGATCAGTTCCCCGGGAGAAAACGGCTGCTTCGGAGGGTGGACTCTATGGCATTACACCCGGCGGGGGTCCTCACACTCTCCAAACGCTGCCCTTCCCAAACCCCACCCCCAAATCTCCAGGAACTTTCGAGCCTGGGGCTGGCGACCCTAACCCCCCACAGCTGTACTCGGAGGCCCCATTTAGCCCTCAAAGCGCGTAGTCATGGCCAGACCCTGAACTGGATTAATCTCCCTTTGGAATGGTCTGAGTCAGTGGCCGCCGCTATGCGTAACGGCATAAATTAAATACAGACCTGAATTCTGCATCGCGTGAATATCTCTCTCTTTCTCTCTCTCTCTGGCCTGCTCGGAATCTACTACCCATCAATTGCACCGACTGACCCAGTTGTACTAGGAAGTGGAACACCCCCTGCTTCGCTCCACAGGCACACTTTTATCGACTTGCCCCTTCGTTAGTTGTCGTTTTTCCTAAACTTAAAGAAGCCCGAGCGCTCGAGCCTGTCTGCGTGGGAAGGGAGCCCCAGTCCCTTGATTGTTCTGGCTTCCCTTTCCCGCAGCTTCGGCAGCTTTAAGGTGCAACTAAAATAAACCGCGAGGAAAGAGAATGGCCTCCATTATCCATTTGCGCACCGAGGCCATTCCTTTTGTGCGCTTGGCAGCTGGTCTGGCTTCAGCGGAGAAATGCCTCTAAATTCCGGTCCTATTACGTGAAGGTTTGCTGGAAGCTGCCTCCTGGGTTCTCCCTGCAACACCACCCCAGCCCCCCTTTTTAGGGACAAAACAGATTCCATCAGAGCCGGTCTCAGCCACAAAGGGCATGCTGGTTCTGGGACCTCATATATGGATGGGAGTGAGGGCTATTTTTGGGCAGGAACGCACAGGAACGGAGTTCCAGCTGGCTCCTGAGTTGGCCACGCCCAGCAGGAACTCATTAGCATAACAGGCCACGCCCAATAGCAGAAACTCATTAGGACCGGCTACATGAGGGGTGTGTGGCCTAACATGCAAAGGAGTTCCTGCTACAAAAAAAGGCCCTGGGTTTTGACAACAAACGAGGTAAAAGAATAACAAGAAAAAGGTGGGTGTGGCTGGATGACCACACTTCTGGTAACATGTGGGTGCGGCCTAATGTGCTAATGAGCAGTGCTGTCAGGGGTGTGGCCCAATAGGCTAATGAGTTCCTGCTGTTGGGTGTGGCCTATTATGCTAATGAGTTCCTGCTGGGCTTTTTCTACAAAAAATGCCCTGGGAGTGAACAACCTCCACATGGCACTTTTGGGGGCTCTTTCGGCACACAATCAGTTCTTCTCATCCAGTTGCCTTTTTACCTGGCCAATCAAACACAAAGATTCGCCAAGAGTGTCAAGGCATATGGTCGGAAAAGTGACTTGGCATGAGGCAGTCTGATGTGCTCATGAACCCCCTCCCCCCGACACACAGCAAAGACAGGGGCCAGGCCTAACTCCAGCACTCTCCTGAAATAACAACCTATGACATTTTTGTGCCTAGCATATGCTGGATCGTCTTGTTTCAAGCCACAGCTCCAGGGTCTAAAAACATCTCGCTCAGGCTTCGTTCTGCGTGGCTATGAAAGGGCCAGAAAGCATCAGGCACATGTAGAAATGTAAAATTTCCGTACATTTTACTGCCACGGGGGGGGGAGTGGAAATTTGGGGGGAACACTGAAACATATGTAAACAGATGGGAAAACTTATGAAAAAACACAATCTACAAACAGTATTGAGATCCACCAGGAAAGTACAACAGATGCTGCGATCCGCAGAAGACAGAAGAGGCCCCCTCACTTCTGCAGGAGTATACTGCAGTTGTGGACAGGTTTACATCGGGACCACACAACGTAGCATCCAGACAAGAATAAAAGAACATGAAAGACACTGCAGACTGGGCCAACCTGAAAAATCAGCACTGGCTGAACATAGCCTAACTCAAACAGGACACACTATCTTATTCCAAGACACTGAAAGGCTGAACCACACATCCAATTACCATGTCAGAGTACACAGGGAAGCCATTGAAATTCACAAACATAAACACAATTTCAACAGGAAAGAAGAGAGTTTAAAAAGAAATAGGGCATGGTTTCCTGTCCTGAAAAACACAAAATGCTCTTCATCTTACAAAAGCAGTACAGATAAGATTAGAATTTCAACAGCCAATCCATATGCAAAAGAACCTCCACAGGAAAACTCCCCCACTAGCATGTCACAGCCTGGGGAACACCTACAAGATAATGACTCAGCCCTACCCCACCTTCCTGAGTAGATATAAATTACCATGCCTACCATTTTTTTCTCACATTGACACAGAGAGTACTCCATCTTTCTGTGTTCTACCTCTGCGGATGCCAGTCACAGCTGCTGGCGGAACGTCAGACCCTACAAGGCCAAGACCACAGCCAGACAACCTGGAAAATCTACAACAACTAATACAACAACATATGCAATTCTTACTGGCCTACTGACCCTAAATTAATTTCAGTAATTTAACATAAAACTGCAATATCTGACGTATTAATGTAATTTAAAAGGATATAAATGTGTCCATTTTCTACAAGTGTAATTGTAAATACAACCAGTATTTGAGAGAAAACTTGAAGCTGACATGCCCTATGCTACCTTAGCTGCATTCAGGTGCTGCCTTCCCCCTTCTGCGGTTGCTGGCTAGAGAACTGAGTCTTCAAAGAAACCTTCAGAGATACTATTTCCCCGCACCAGCAAGCAGGGCCGGCCTGTTATTGTTAAATTTTAGACTGTTGCCTAGGGCGACAGCTCGACGAGGGCGTCATTCTGACCAGCCTCGCCCCCTCCTTACCCCGCATAGGAAGCCTCCCTTGCCGCCCCCACCCCCACGGTGATCTTGCCCCCCGCATGCATTTGCAACTCGCCCCCTTGGCCCGCCCGCTGCAGCTCCAGCGCCCGTCAGAATGTATCCTCGCCTAGTGGGTGAAAAAACCTGGGGCCATCACTGCCAGCAAGCTAAGGCAATATTTTTATTTATTTATTTATTTATTCAACTTTTATCCCGCCCTTCCGCCGAAGCGGCTCACTGCGGCTCACAGCATTAATAAAACCAACATAGATAAAACATCAGTCCATAAAACAACTTACATAAATACAGTAAATATAAGTAAAAGTGGTTCGGTAAATCGTTACAACTAGACTTCGACCACATTGTTAACTACTTATACAGAGTACATGTATTCGCAGGTCGGCAGGCTTGGCTGGCATACCATCGCTCTCACTTGTATGCCCGGCGGAAAAGCTCCGTCTTCATGGCCCTGCGGAATTGCTGGAGATCTCGCAGGGCCTGGATCTCACTGGGGAGCTCGTTCCCATATGCTGGCACAGCTAGCGAAGATGCTGTAGACCTAGTCTAGATAGAGCTAGTTTTTACCCAATCTGTGGGTACACCTGTCACTATGTTTTGAGGGAGAGGTGAAAACATCCACCACAAAGGAAAAGTCATGTCAAAAGTATAACAGAAAGCATACAACAGGCAAGAAGCAATGCTCCCCTCACAAAGATTAGGCATCCTTCTGAAATGCATCTTGGATTTAAGAGCGGTATACGTCTGCAGCATGCCCAGCTTGTCTTTGAAAGGGCTGTCCTATAGAGGAGGGTGCGGAGTTGTTTTCTGTTGCCCCCAGAAGGTCAGACCAGAACCAACGGGTTGAAATTAGATCGGAAGTGTTTTTGGTTAAAAGTATGGAAGAACTTCCTGACAGTTAGGGCAGTTCCTCAGTGGAACAGGCTTCCTCGGGAGGTGGTGGGCTCTCCTTCCCTGGAGGTTTTGAAGCAGAGGCTAGAGGGCTATCGGACAGCAATGCTGATTATGTGAACTGAGGTAGTTCACGAGAGGGAGGGCAGGAAAGGGTTGCAGCATCAGTGCTTAGTTCTCGTGGCCCTTTCTTACACGCCCACGGAAATGCCAATCGCCACTTTGGGGTCAGGAAGCAGTTTTTCTCCAGCCCAGTTTGGTTGGGGATCCTGGAGGTTTTTTGTCATCTTCTGGGCGTGGAGCAGGGGTCACGAGCGATGGGCGGGAGGAAGGTGTTCGTGAATTCCCTGCATTGTGCAGGGGATTGGACTAGATGACTCTGGAGGTCCCTTCCGACGCTATGATTCTATGTAAGCATCTCACTCGTTCGAAAAGAAAAAATATTTCACGGGAGTGTTTTTTTAAAGTACTCCACAAAATTTCTGATTCTTTCACTGGAAAAACTGAAAGGAAGGCCTCAGAGGGAAAAAGAGAGGAAAAATCCCCCCTCCCAATTTTCCCGGGCCTCCACCAATGTTCCCTCTGAGCTGTGGAGTCTAGTGAGCAAAAATTCTACTTTGTGAGTTGCTGGCATTAAAGTTGTGAGCGAGCAATTTGGCTACTGCATAAATTAGTTTGCTCTGGAGCCCTCCTTCCTGAACTAAGACAAAAATGTGTGAGCTGGAGGCTAAAGAACTGTGAGCTAGCTCACACTAACTCAGCTTAGAGGGAACACTGGCCTCCACATCTCTTGATATGCGTCAAAATGCCGCCCCCCTCCTCCAAAGCCCAGCTCTTCGCCGTCCCTGTCAACTCCACTCTTGATCTCCAAGGATTCTATTTAGACAATCTCTCCTTGAGCGCAATTAGGGCCGACAGCGCTAAAATGGCTCCCATTTACATGTTCAGTGTGAACTTGTCAGCTCCCCTCCTCAGCCCCCCCCTCCCCGGCAGGAAGGAAGCGGCCACCCTCCAGAGGAACTGGGCCAGCGGGAAAGGACAAAGGCCATATTTTTTAGCTGTCAGGAGCTTTCTGGAGAGACACGTG
>NW_015163658.1:66521-66799 GCF_001447785.1 Gekko japonicus | reverse complement strand
GGGAAAGAGCCCAGTGCCTAGAAAGCTGGGTGAAAAGAGGTCTTCTGCAGCGCTGCTAAGGAAATGCACGGAGAACCTACCCCTTAGCAACAGCTCTCCCTCCTCTGCCAATCGGCAACGGGGAATGCCTGCACGTGGAGGCGGGCACGGACAGGGCTGGCGGAATCTCTCAGGAGGAAAAGCTGCCGCTGTCGGCATGCCAACGACCAAGAGCTCCCCCCCCCCCATGTCACTCCTTTTGGAAAGCACAGCAAGGCACTTCAGTCGGCGGGGGGGGG
>NW_015163658.1:57201-66488 GCF_001447785.1 Gekko japonicus | reverse complement strand
GCATGCTGTCTGCACACAGAACTGGGGAGGGGCTGGGGAGGGGCTTGTCTGCACTCTGCCCCTCAATAAATATTCAATTGGCTAGTATGGTGGAATCAGTTACTCATGTCCTCCTTTTCTGCAGATTCTGTCAGGAGGAACGAGCCCATCCTATACTACCCCTTCTGTCTAGATTTAGCCCTCTGCAGTCTTATCTTGACTTTAGGCCAGAAGTCCCTCGTAAATTCCTCCTAGAAGACGTTCAGAGCTCAGTGACTTATGCTGTGGCAAAATTTGGTTGCTCAGCTACTAGGAAACGTAAACTTATTTTAGCTGAAAACATTGTATGATTCTCTTATTAACATCATTTTATTTTACTGATTTTATTAATTTTTCTCCTGTTAATGTTTTTATGCTATTCCTATGATATTACTGTTTTAATCCTTCTTATATCAGAGTTGAGCTGTTTTACTGGCTCTTGCTGTAATGTACTGCTTTTTGTAATTTTATTGTTATTGCTATTGATTGTTTTAGATGCACTGTATTAATTTTACTGGTTTTAATTGTTGTAAGCCGCCCTGAGCCGCTTCGGCGGGATAAAAATCTAATAAATAAATAAATAAATTATTTAGAAACTAGACTATTCAAGCTGCCCCTCAGCCAAATCTCCTTCTGTGATGCCACAGACTGCTTTAGAACAGGCCGCTCCATGCCAAGGGGCACACTGGGGTTTATTGTTATATACCCTTTCTCTTTTGGACTATAAGGAAGGCCGAGTGCCGAAGAATAGATTCTTTTGAACTATGGTGCTGGAGAAGACTCTTGAGAGTCCCTTGGCTGCAAGAAGATCAAATCAGTCAATCCTAAAAGAAATCAACCCTGACTGTTCCCTGGAAGGCCAGATAATGAAACTGAAGCGCAAATACTTTGGCCACCCAATGAGCAGGGAGCACTCACTGGAGAAGAAGACCCTGATGCTGGGAAAGACTGAGGGTCAAGGAAGAAGGGGACGGCAAAGGATGAGATGGTTAGACAGTGTCATCGATGCAACGAACATGAAATTGAGCAAACGTCAGAGGACGGCAGAAGACAGGAAGGCCTGGCATGAAGTGGTCCGTGGGGTCGCGAAGAGTCGGACTCGACTGTGCGACTGAACAACAACAACAAACCCTTTCTCCCCATTGGGGACCCCAAAGCGGCTTACATAGCTCTCGTCTCTGGTTTCATCCTTACAACAACCCTGTGAGGTAGACTCAGGTGCGTCGCAGCAGAACAATACCTGAGTCGAGGGGCACCTTTAAGACCAATGAAGTTTTATTCTGGGTATAAGCGTTTGTGCGCATGCACCCTTTTTCAAAGAGGTGTGCGTGCACACGAAAGCTCATCCTCAGAATCAAACTTGGTTGGTCTTCAAGGTGCCCCTGGACTCAAGCTTGGTTCTGCTGTGAGGTAGCTGTAATTGTATGATCTTAAGTTGTATTTGTTTGTATGGAAGCCGCCCAGAGCCGGCTGGCAGTGTGACTGGCCCAAGGTCACCCTTCTATGGTACGAACGGGGATTTGAACCTGGGATCCTAGTCCGACACTCTGAGCCCTCCACCACGTTGGCTCCCATTTGCACGAGCCACTTTCTGCTGGAGTATTTGTCTCCAGCATTCCAGGCTCCAAGAGTATCCAAACCGCACCTTTTGGGTGTTCAGACTGGTTGGGCAGCTGTGAAGCTTTGAGGTGGAATGAGTGAGGTAACACCCCTCCCCTCAAAAAAGCCCCACACTGCTTTCCACTAACCCCTCCTGGTCAAGAGCAGCAGCAATGTGGGAGATTTGTCTTCTGCCGACATCCAGACTCCTGGGAAGGGGGGTAGTTCTAGCACCTCTCATGATGCAGAGCCCTCCCCGAGACAGCTGCCAGAGCTAGCAGAGAAGCACCAAAGCTGCTGAGTTACGCAGAATGCTCTGCCAGGCCGAATGGAACAGCAGAAGCGTCTTGTGGGCCGTGCAAAAGGGGGGGAAACGGTTGAGAAACCCAAACATTTGTCACTTCGGAGAGGAAGAGGAGGAGGCCTGGTCATGGATCGTTCAGCATTTAAGGGAGTTCACACTGGTGGCAGGGAGGCGTGTGCATGCTGCAGCGGGACTTCAGAACGCGCCTGCTCCTGCACACAGCATCCACCAGCCTTCACCCCTCCTACCTTGTTAGTCCACTTACTTCCCCAAGCAGTGTCACCTCTAAGCTGAGTCAGTGTGAGCTAGCTCACAGTTTTTTAGCCTCCAGCTCACACGTTTTTGCCTTCGCTCTGGAAGGAGGGCTCCAGCGCAAACTGATTTATGCAGGGGCCAAACCGCTCGCTCACAACTTCAATGCCAGGAGCTCACAAAGTAGAATGTTTGCTCACAAGACCCCACAGTTTAGAGGGAGCATTGTTCCCAAGCCGTCCTTATGGCCGGTGTGAGGCTTCCGCTTTGGCTGACTCCTCTTGCTAGTTCACGCTGGCACTGACCCTTCACTCACTCACTACTTCTACTCCAGTTGGGTGTGGTGGTGAAGTGCGCGGGTTTGATTCCCCACTCCTCCTCCACTTGCACCTGGCTGGATGACCTTGGGCAAGCCATAGTTCTGATCAGAGCTGTCCTTGAAAAAGAGCAGTTTCTGTCAAGAGCTCTCTCAGCCCCACCTGCCTCACAGGGTGTCTGTTGTGGGAAGGGGGAGGGAAAGGAGTTTGGAAGCCGCTCTGAGATACCTTTGGGTTGTGAAGGGCAGGGTATAAATCCAAACTTCTCTTCTTCTTTCAACATCCTGTCCGTTCCCCTCCTTATTCTCCACTAGCGGCCCTGTGCGGTGCATCGGTTAGAGCAGGGGTCCCCCTCCCCCACCTCTCTCTGAGCCTGTGGGCACCTCTGGAATTCTGACAGCCTCACAACAGCTGCCGCAGCTTGCGCACATAGCTATGGTGGCCGCTGCTGCCAAAGCACACAACAGCTGCCGCAGCTTGCGCACACAGCTATGGTGGCCGCTGCTGCCAAAGCGACATTTTTAAAAACCTGCACAGCCAATCAAATCTCCAATGGTCAATCAGAAGTCTTCCTGGGCAAAAGCCCCACCTGGCCATGTCAAAAGGGGCAAGATATATTCCCACTGGCTAGTCCTAGACAACAACTGAGCAGCCGCATTCCGGACCAGCTAGAGTTTCTGGGATACCTTTAAGTGCAGCCCAATGCAGAGCGAATTACAGTAGTCCAACTGCACAGTTACAAGAGCACAGATAAGAGTGGACTGATAGGCTGAGTCTAAGGAACAAGAGAGTTGGTGAACCAGACACGTAGGTGAAAGAAGGCAGTCCTGGCCACTGCCCCCATCCTGCTTATCAAACAGGAAGGCTGTGCCGATGACCACCAAGCTTTTAACCTGCTCTGCGAAAACCAACTCCACTCCAGCCAAAAACAAGCTGATCCAATCCCTTCACAATATCAGCCTTCCTCACCAATGTTGCCTCTTGTCTGGGTTCGGCTTCAGCTTTTTAAAACTAAAGACACCTGGCCACAAGACTGGCATATCTGGAGGGACAAGGTAACAAAATATAGAGATGGGTGTCATCTGTATAACACCAAACCCCGAAAGCGCCAGATGATCTCATTCAGCAGACTCGTGTGTGTGTGTGTGTGTGAGAACATGGGTTTGGGGTACACAACTCTGTGGTTCTCCACAGGACATATCCCAATCAGACAGCAATGCGGATTCTGTGAACTGAGGAAGATGATGAGAGGGAGGGTAGGAAGGGTTGCAGCAGTGCTTAGTTCTCGTGGCCCTTTCTTACACACCCAGGAAAATGCCGATCGCCACTTTGGGGGTCATGAAGCAATCCTGGAGGTTTTTTGTCATCTTCTGGGCATGGAACAGGGGTCACTGCGGGTATGTGTGGGGGAGGTATTTGTGAATCTCCTGCACTGTGCAGGGGGTTGGACTAGGTGACCCTGGAGGTCCCATCCCAACTCTATGAGTCTATGATTCTAAGTCCATTGCATCCCTGACGACATCACAGGGCGTGTCACGGTATCCCCAGCACTCAAGAGTTTTGTTTCCTGTTTGGATTATTATTTTTTTTTAAAAAAACCTTTTTATAATTAATCCTCAGAAAGTCCGGTTTGCCCAAACTGGAATTCACGGCAGCTGAAGGGAGTTTGCCCATCACCAGTCATCATGGATGGTGGAAAGGGCAAAATATAAGTATTTCAATGAAATAAATAAACCTAGTAGTTGCTTCTGCCAGCCAAAGTAGAGAGCAGCAGGTGGTCACAGACCTCCCCCTTCAGAGGAGGTGAAGGGCCCGGCCTCTGGGATATGCCTAGAGTTGTAAAGGCCTGGGGAAAAAACCGGAAAAATTCGGGGGGGAAAACCTGGGGGTTTTCCGTTTTTTCCCTGAAGCCTTTTTTTCCCCCCCTGAAAAATTGGAAAAATTGAAAAGAAAAGAAAAGAAATTGATTATGGAACATTTTATTTTAACATGATGAATAAGACAAGGTGTTCAAATATTTTCCAAATCATTTCTAAAAAATATGCATGGTATCAGATTGATCTAATTTCTGTGCACTGAGGACAAGCAAGTCCTAGGTTACCAACTGAACTCTCCGATGCAAGAACAAGATGCATTTCTTCCTTTAGGAGGTGCTATTGTCACAAGAAAAGAAAAAGGTTTCAGGTTTTGTTTTTGCATGTGGGTGGGTATTCTGTTTGTAATAATTGTTTGGATACACTATGTTTTAAATATGCTCGTTGTGATGATTTCATGCCAAGTAAAAATGTCCATAGTCATATTTTATGTTCCTAAAGTAACAGAATGACTTTCAATCTGGAAAAGAAAAAAGAAGTGCTAATGTAGCATTTTTTTCAATTTTCCCGAAAATTTCCGTTTCCTTCCAGGAAAAACCCGGGTTTTTTCCCCCTGAGCTTCAAAATTTCTGGAAATTTTACATCTCTAGATATGCCAAGACATGAGAAGAGCAGTAAGGTGGTCCAGAGGATGGAGGGACACAGCTGGTGCCCCCCCCATTGACAGTAACCATCTGACTGCTGCCTCATAGAATCACACAGAGTTGGAAGGGGCCCTGCAGGCCATCTAGTTCAACCCCCTGCTCAAAGCCTAGGGCAGTGATGGTGAACCTTTTAGGGACCGAGTGCCCAAACTGCGACCCAAAACCTACTTATTTATCGCAAAGTGCCAACACGGCAATTAAACCTGAATCCTGAGGTTTTACTTTAGAAAAAACCACTCATACATTAACTTAAGATGATCCAAACAAAGTAAGGAAAGCAATCCCAACTGCTTTCATTGACTTAAAATTATTTGGCAGAGAATTCGACACTTTAATGATGGTCTGGGCCTGGCTGGGCTGATGGCACGCGTGCCCACAGAGAGGGCTCTGAGTGCCACCTCTAGCACCCGTGCCATAGGTTCGCCACCACTGGCCTAGAGCATCCCTGATAAGGGTTTGTCCAGCTGCTGCTTGAAGACGCCGGGGGGGGGGGGGGGAGGTCACCACCTTCCTAAGCAGCTGATTCCACTGATGCACAACTCTTCCTGTCAAAAGGTTTTTCCTGAGAGCCAGCCGGTACCTTCCCACCTTGAATTTAAACCCTCTGCTGCCAACAGGAACAGCTCCCTGCCTCCTCTAAGTGACAGCCCTTCAAAAGACTTCAAGAGAGCAATCATGCCTCTATTTGCATTGACTTGTAGTCTCAACAAAATCCAAGCCTAGACATCTTATTTATTCATTCAATTTATACCCCGCCCTTCTCACCAAAGCAGCTGCTTTCTGAAACCGTGGTCAGGGACCTATTCTGGCTTGCTTTTTGAAAGCTATCGCTTCATGACAGCAACTTGAAATCTCTCCTAAATACATTCTGGAACCCACAGAACTGCAATTGCTTAAGTGAACCTTGTGGGAAGGACTAGTTAAACCAATCCAGAATTGGCTTAAGGTTGTTTGTTGATATGCCCAGGGTGTTCAGAACCTGCACTAAAGAGGAAATGGACCATAGGGAAGCCAAGCCACAAATTCCATTCTGAGACAACTGAGGTAATATCCCATGTCCAAAATCCCCAACACAAGCATGTAAATTTGCTGTGTGTTCCAAGCAGAGAACAGAAGACGCACATGCAGGACTGGTTTAAGAAACTACTCCGTAAACGCACCAGAAGAGTAAAATACTAATGTGTGTGATCTAAAGATGGGAAGTTACCACTCACTTAAGGAGAGATTCTGAACAGAGGAGACAACCGGTTGGCTGGACGCATGAACAGTTCAGTAGAACTTGTGTCTGAAGAAAAGCCCAGTCTTTAGACTCTGATGAGCAGCTGAACTGCACAGAGCCCACAAGAGCCAATGCATGCACAGAGAGACTGCCATGCGCCCAAGAGCCCCCTTGAGAGCAGAGCATGTATTCAGAGAACTGCAGCTTCCCATTCTTACCGCCTCTTTCTCTCGGTCCATGATCGTTTCCAGCTCCTCAAAATGACGGAGTTTGATCTCTAGTTTCTTCATCTGCGTTTCCACCAAGAGGGCAACCAAGGACTTGATCTTCCTCTCCTCAACGGCTGCCAGATGCTGAAGAAGACACAGATGTTTAAGCTACAGACTGGACAACTGGACGTTTTGCAGCACAAACAGAATGCAAGGTGGCCTCGATTCCCCCCCCCTTCATTTGTACCAAGCGTTTCCTCTTCTCTTCCCCCTTCCCCTTTAGCCTGACGACAGCAACCCTTCTTGGTTTTCAGGGAAGAAGAAGAGGAGGAGAAGGAGGAGGAGTTCGGATGTATACCCCGCCCTTCACTCAGAGTCTCAGAGTGGCTTACAAACTCCTTTCCCTTCCCCTCCCCACAACAGACACCCCCTGTGAGGTAGGCGGGGCTGAGAGAGCTCTTGACAGAAACGGCTCTTTTTCAAGGACAGCTCTTATCAGAACTATGGCTTGCCCAAGGTTGTCCAGCCAGGTGCAAGTGGAGGAGTGGGGAATCAAACCCAGTTCTCCCATATTAGAGTCCGCGCACTGAACCACTACACCGAACTGGCTCTCTAGTTTTGAAAACGCGAAGTGGCCACAGCGACCTCATTTGGAATACTGTGTGCAGTTCTGGTCACCACACCTTAAAAAGGATATTATAGCTTTGGAAAAAGTGCAGAAAAGGGCAACTCGAATGATAAAAGGGTGGGAACACTTTCCCTATGAAGAAAGGTTAAAGCGCTTGGGGCTCTTTAGCTTGGAGAAAAGACGACTGAGGGGTGACATGATCGAGGTTTATAAGATTATGCATGGGAAAGAGCAGGTAAAGAAAGAGGTACTTTTCTCCCTTTCTCACAATACAAGAACTCGTGGGCACTCCATGAAACTGCAGAGCGGTCGGGTTAGAACGGATAAAAGGAAGTACTTCTTCACCCAAAGAGTGATTAACACATGGAATTCACTGCCACAGGAAGTGGTGGGAGCTACAAGCATGGACGGCTTCAAAAGGGAATTAGATAAGCATATGGAGCAGAGGTCCATCAGTGGCTATTAGCCACAAGGTATAGCTAGGGGCTCTGGGGCAAGTGATGCTCTGTCTTCTTGGTCCTTTTGGGGGTCAACAGTGGGAGGGTTTCTAATGTCCTGGCCGGGGAAGTCATGGGGAGGCACCTGGTATTTTTGGCCACTGTGTGACAGAGTGTTGAACTGGATGGGCCTTTGGCCTGATCCAACATTGGCGTCTCTTATGTTCTTATGTTCATTAGGGCGCAAGAACTCAATATCAGATTATATGCTACACTATTTCTATGAATGAGAAATGTTTGCACAAAGACACAAATGTTGGCGGCCATTCATTCATAACCATCTAAGTTTCCAGATGTGGTAAGAAGTATACAAAAGGATTATATTGTGAATAAAAAGTAAATATTCAGAAGTGAGGGGGACCCTCCTGTTCTGCTTTGCAGTACGCAGGCCTAAATGGCAGGAAATGACACCTTTTTCTGGGAGTTATGAGTTCCTGAGTCATTATGGAAGTCTAAACAAGTGCATTAGCTAGACCCCTTCTGGCTTCACTTGGGGGGGGGGATGGGGTCTTAGGTGGGCCCTCCTCTCCCCCAAGATTGCCAGAGTCAGTGTGGTGCAATGGTCAGAGCATTGGACTAGGACCAGAAGGCCCAGGTTCAAATCCCCTCTCATTCCCTGGACGCTCACTGGATGGGTCTTGGGCCAGTCATATACTCTCAGCCTAACCCTACCTCATAGGGTTGTTGTGAGGATAAATCAGAGGGGAGGAGAATGACGTAAGCCGCTTCGGGTACCCAGCGGGGAGACGGGTGGGGTATAAATGAATCAAAGAACATATCATCATGCAGGGGCAAAATTATAACAGCTGCAATGTTTCCGTCAGGATTTGATCTCCCTGTCCTGCTTCAAGGACTTCAAAAAGCTTGTGTGTAGACGGAGACATGAGCCGTTCGGAACAATCCCAAGGGCTCTTGGACCTGTGCCTCTGCAGCCCAAAGGGCCCTTTTTAGCCCTGTGCCCTTGGATCAGACAGCCATCGAATTCAGGGAAATGGGCTAAATGTAGTTTGTTATTTGCTGAGTTATTTATATAGAGTTTTGTGGTGGTGTTTTTTTTGCTGTAAGCTGCTTTGGGGGCTTCTGGGGACAAAACTGGGGTACCAATACTGAAATAAATAAAACTAATCTCTGTTCACATTTTTTTAAATTGATGCCACTATCAGTCTGCAATGGACACAAGTGTGGCAGTGCTGCTTTCTACAAGGGCCGTCTTTCTCAGGCATCGGGAGGTGCCAGGGATTCAAGCCTGCAAGGATGCGATATTTCAGGAGGAGGTAGAAGTAGGCTGGATGACCTTGGGCAAGCCGTAGTTCCGATAAGAGCTGTTCTTGAAAAAGAGCCCTTTCTCTCAAGAGCTCTCTCAGCCCCACCTACCTCACAGGGTGTCTGTTGTGGGGAGGGGAAGGGAGAGGAGTTTGGCTGTGGAGGCACCCCGGTCTGATTGGGAAGCATCCCCCGCACCAGGGCTTTTTTGTAGAAAAAGCCCAGCAGGAACTCATTAGCATAACAGGCCACACCCAACAGCAGAAACTCATTAGGACTGGCTACATTAGGGGTGTGTGGCCTAACATGCAAAGGAGTTCCTGCTACAAAAAATGCCCTGGGTTTTGACCACAAACAAGGTCAACAGAATAAGAAGCAAAAGGTGGGCGTGGCTGGATGACCACACTTCTGGTAACATGGGGGTGTGGCCTAATATGCTAATGAGTTTCTGCTGTTGGGTGTG
>NW_015163658.1:30824-56753 GCF_001447785.1 Gekko japonicus | reverse complement strand
CACGCCGCTATGCTGGCTCAACTGGCTGGTCAGTAGCTGCGTTGGTCTAGAGCAGTGTTCCCTCTAAGCTGAGTTAGTGTGAGCTAGCTCACAGTTTTTTAGCCTCCACCTCACACATTTTTGTCTTAGCTCAGGAAGGATGGCTCTAGAGCAAACTCATTCATACAGTAGCCAAATCGCTTGCTCACACAACTTTAATGCCAGTGAGCTTACAAAGTAGAATTTTTGCTCCCAAGACTCCACAGCTTAGAGGGAACATTGGTCTAGAGCAGCCAGATCTGAGTCCAGTTGATACAGGGATCTGACACAAGGAGCCCAGACTGTCAAATTTATACCCTGAACATCTTGTCAATCTCCAAGGTGCTTGAATCTGAATCCAACAACGTGGGAAGACTCACATGCTTCACATGGCTGGGACCTTGGTGGCCCAGCCGGGAGGCGACTGCCCCTGTGCCGGGCCTGGGCCCACTGAGTACAACGCAAAGATCAGAAAGAGGGCGAATGAGGCAAAAGAAGTCTAGGAATTAGCTTCAGAACCATTTGAGAGGGAAATGAGAAAACCGCCAGCGGTGAAGCGCAGGAGTTAGGGAAACGGCGTGAAAACGCCTCCCCCTCTGATCTACGATGCTCCACACAAGGTTGTGCAAGCGACCGGCTCCACGAGAATGCAAAAGCCACCTCTTAAGAGAATGTGGATGGACCCTGTGAGGAAGGAATGCTTGGCCTGGTTCCCGAGATTTAATCGTCAAAAGCAGCAGCGCGTCACACGCTGAAAGGAGCTGACACACTTTCTGGACGGGGCCTTCTCAGTGTGCCTTTGAGTGAGCCTACAAAGGCTGCCTCAAAGCCAGTCACCGGGAAAACAAAATTTCATTTAACGACGTCCAGCTGAAGCCGAGGAGCACAAGCGGTGCATTCTGAGGCCTGAGGGAGAGAGACAAGACCCAGGTGCTTGGAGACAACGGGGTTGTTTGACAGACGTTCCCTGAACGGCACCGGAAACCAGAGGCGGGGGAAAGGAATCTGCACACGGCAAACCTTGGCTTTGGTGGCAGCCGAGGCCAGAGCAGCAGCTGCGGCCGTCGCGACGTTCCCTTCGGAGATCTCGTGCTCGGCCCTCTTCTTCCCAGCGTCGCTGTCCTTGTCTTTGCACACATCGAGA
This sequence comes from Gekko japonicus, assembly GCF_001447785.1. NCBI lineage: Eukaryota > Metazoa > Chordata > Lepidosauria > Squamata > Gekkonidae > Gekko > Gekko japonicus. The sequence goes on along the minus strand of NW_015163658.1, from coordinate 55,591 downwards.
TTCTCCTTGTTCTCTTCCGCTTCCCTCTCATCTAAACAGAAACGTGCCTCGTTAGCCTCAGACATCCCCCTGGTACCACCGCGCTCACCGTGACACAGACCTCATGAGCTGGGAGGCACTTGACGTCTGGCACAAGAAAAGAGGGCGAGGAACAAAAGAAAACCACTTTCGAACGGCTGAGAAAATGAACACCTTGTGAGCGGCTCTGCCTTGACTCTAAAATGGAATACACTACCCTGCTTCTGTTGAAAGTGCTCCCCCATCAATTGAGAAAATAAAAGACTTGCTTTCTTAACGTCTCTCCTTCCTAGTAGCTTCCGGAGGCGTCTCTACATGCCAACTTGCAGGACACCTTTGTTCGTGACGCTCTCCCTTCCCTGTCCTCGTGAATTTCTCACCTGTCTCCCTGGTCTTGTTACTAGTGGTAAGAACTGCAGTGTATTTTCAGCAAGGGATGCGCTACTTCACTTTCTTCCAGGGCTTTTTTTTGTAGAAAAAGCCCAGCAGGAACTCATTAGCATAATAGGCCACACCCAACAGCAGAAAATCATTTGCTTATTAGGACACACCCCTGACAGCACAGCTCATAAGCATATTAGGCCACATACCCCATGTTCGCAGAAGTGTGGTCATCCAGACACACTCACCTTTTGCTTCTTATTCTGTTTACCTTGTTTGTTGTCAAAACCCAGGGCTTTTTTATAGCAGGAACTCCTTTGCATGTTAGGCCACACACCCCTCATGTAGCCAGTCCTAATGAGTTCCTGCTGTTGGGTGTGGCCTATTATGCAAATGAGTTCCTGCTGGGTGTGGCCAACTCGGGAGCCAGCCGGAACTCCATTCCTGGGCGTTCGTGCCCCAAAATAGCCCTGCTTTCTTCTCATTCCTCTACCTCCGTACTAAAAGCCCCCCAAATCCAATAGGACATACCTTACCAGTCTGCTCGGCTAAGTGTGGTGTCTTCCTCCAAAGTGCAACCCATTACATATACAACACTAATTATTCAAATCTCCTGAAACCTGGTTGCTTTTAAACTGTTACTCATTATAATTATGATCAAGCAATGCTAGGAACTTTGATAATTTTAGTAGGCATTTTTACAGTCATTGTAGGGTTAAATTTTCACGTGCCTGTACGTCTTAATGTTTTGCATAATAAAGGGAACTGTTTTTGTTTTTTTCAATAAAAGACAGAGGTCTCTACAGGTTTTCCTTTGCTGGTTACAGTTCAAAGAAACAAACTCCCCCTCTTACCTGTTTCTATTATTGGGTTTAAAGGTTGATAAACAGCCTTTCACAGACAAATCTTTGATCACACTGCCGCTACATGTTTTGGAATAGGCAAAGCCCTTTTAAAATTGTTTAGCCCAGATTCACTAAGTGGATGTGGGAGCGAAACCTCTTGTTACAGGACTACAATCTACACATGCTCCAGGAGGCTGCAGGGCTGGTACAAGATTGGCCAAAGGAAAATTGAAGAGATTATCAGATAGATTAAAGTCCAGCAGCACCTTAGAGGCTAAGAAGAAGAAGAAGAGGAGGAGGAGGAGGAGGAGGAGGGGGAGGAGATTGGATTTATATCCTGCCTTTCACTTGGAGTCCCAGAGCAGCTTACAAACTTTTTCCCCTTCCCCTCCCCACAACAGACACCCTGTGAGGTAGGTGGGGCTGAGAGAACTCTTGACAGAAACTGCTCTTTTTCAAGAACAGCTCTGACAGGACTACGGCTTGCCCAAGGTCATCCAGCCAGATGCAAGTGGAGGAGTGGGGAATCAAACCCGGTTCTTCCAGATTAGAGTCCGCGCACTTAACCACTCCACCAAGAAGAAGAAGAGGAGGAAATTGGATTTATACCCCGCCCTTCACTACCCAAAGAAGTCTCAGAGCGGCTGACAAACCCCTCCCCACAACAGACACTCTGTGAGGTAGGTGGGGCTGAGAGAGCTCTGACAGAAACTGTTCTTTTTCAAGGACAGCTCTTGTCAGAACTGTGGCTTGTCCAAGGCCATCCAGCCAGGTGCAAGAGGAGGAGTGGGGAACGAAACCCGGTTCTCCCAGATTAGAGTCCGCGCACTTAACCACTACACCAGACTGGTAGGAGGTGATGGGAAAGACCTCCGCCTCAGGCCCTGGAGAGCCCCTGCCAGTCTGAGTAGACAAGACTGACTGTGATGGATTGATGGTCTGATTCAGTGAAAGGCATATGTTCATATATGTAACTAAGGTGGGGCTCCTAAACGGCAGTGCAGATAGAGTGCTAAATATACACATCTGTTTAGCAGGGGATTTGGTGGTGGTGGCAGTTCCGAGAGAGACAGAGAGAGATTTACCCCCTTGTGTGTAAGGGGGGGGGAACAGGTGGGGTTGCTGGGAACAGGCCTGGGATGGTCCCGTGCTTTTCCCGAGCTCCCAGGATCCATGGGAACAGGGCTTGCAAGTCTGCTCCTTCACAAACCTAGACTGCAGAAAGGTAAAGGTTTCCCTTGCTCGAAAGCCAGTCAAATCCGACTCTAGGGTTGCGGTGCTCATCTCCGTTTCAAAGCCGAAGAGCCAGCGCTGTCCGAAGACTTTTCCGTGGTCATGTGGCTGGCATGACTAAACACCGAGGCGCATGGAACGCTGTTACCTTCCCACCAAAGTGGTCCCTATTTATCTACTTGCAATTTCTTGCTTTCGAACTGCTAGGTTGGCAGGAGTTGGAACTAGAGACAGGAGCTCACTCCGTCATGCGGCACCCGTGTCTCGAACTGCTGAACTACTGACCTTCCACACCCTGCAGTCCAGCGTCTTAACCACTTGAGCCACCGCAGCTCCCAGACTGCAGAAAACTGAGAGACAAATAAGTTGTCCCTTAACCCGGAAGCACAGGAGACGACAAGAGGCCACCCTGCGCGCCTGTTCTTTTGGATTAGGGCTGCACCAATGGTTTAGCAACACAGAAGAACACGCTCAGTTTGCATGAACCCGGGCCGCGTTAGCTCAGCTTCCATCAACCGGAGTACACAGCCAGGATGAAAAGAGTACCACAGTGAAGCATGAGAGGCTATCAGATCAAGTTTCAGCGCCTGAGCCAGGTTGCGAGAGGAAGCCTGAATAGCCAGGGCTGTACCCCTGAAGCAGGCCAAGCTCCAAGAAGGGAAATGAGCCCGAGACAACCAAATTGAGGAGACAGTCCTGGCCCAACGGAGAGCCTTTCGGGGGCGACGCTCTGAAAAGAGGGTGAAGCCGCACTCGCTACCTGGTTTAGGATCCAGAGGGACGTCACCGTCTTGCTCCTTCTCTGCATGTCTCTCCTCTTCTCCTTCCAGCACCTTGTTTCCATCTATTTCATTCTCCCCTTTGTTTTCAACCTAGAAGGCGTGGGGAGAGAAGGAAAGCGAAACAAACCTTCAGAGACCTCCATGTCACCCCAGAGAGACATCAAAGACAAGAAACGCAAGAAACGAGTGGTGGCAACCACACCCCTATTTAGGCAGACTCCAGGGCGGGGGGCGGCGGCTCATGTCCCTCGCTATTAGGTGTGTCCTGTAATCTGCAGGACAGGGCAGTTGTGACGGAGCAGTCTGTGACGCCTGCGTTTCCTTGCTGGAAGCAGAAGGCAAGAAAGGTTTTAAAGGTGAAGGTTTCCCTTGCTCGAAAGCTAGTTGAATCCGACTCTTCCATTTAGAAGAAGAAGAAGAGATTGGATTTATATCCCGCCCTTCAGTTGGAGTCTCAAAGCGGCTTACAAACTCCTTTCCCCTTCCCCTCCCCACAATAGACACCCTGTGAGGTGGGTGGGGCTGAGAGAACTCTGACACAAACTGCTCTTTCAGGAACAGCTGTGCCAGAGCTTGTGACTGACCCAAGGTCACCCCAGCAGCTGCAAGTGGAGAAGTGGGGGAATCAAACCCGGTTCTCCCAGATTACAGTCCGCACACTTAACCACTACACCAAACTGGCTCTTCATTTAGTAAACGATATCAGGAGGATATTTAAACAGATCTCAGTTCAGTGGTCTCCATGTGCCATAGTGCCGCAGTGTGCTTGTCGCCAGGCCATTCCAATACCCCGCGGTTACCAAACTCGTTGTTTGTGGTAGAGGTGGTGGCAGCTCCTAATCGAAAGCCTGGCGGAAGAGCTCCGTCTTACAGGCCCTGTGGAACTGTGCAAGGTCCCGCAGGGCCCTGATCTCTTCTGGGAGCTCATTCCACCAGGTAGGAGCTGCCACCAAAAAGGCCTTGGCCCTAGTACCAGCAAGCCTGGATACCTTGGGGCCTGGGGTCACCAGATGTTGCGTCGCCGACTGTAGTGCTCTGGGGGGGGGGGCACACACACACACACACACACACACACATACCCTGCCTTTTCCCAGCCACATCATCTGTAGCCCAAAGAAGAGGAGGAGGAGGAGGAGATTGGATTTATACCCCGCCCTTCACTACCCAAAAGTGTCTCAGAGCGGCTTACAAACTCCTTTCCCTTCCCCCCCCCCCGCAACAGACACCCTGCGAGGTAGGTGGGGCTGAGAGAACACTTGACAGAAACTGCACTTTTTCAAGAACAGCTGTGCCAGAGTTATGGCTTGCCCAAGGTCATCCAGCCAGGTGCAAGTGGAGGAGTGGGGAATCAAACCCAGTTCTCCCAGATTAGAGTCCGCGCACTTAACCACAACACCAAACTGGCAAGAACTGCACTGCTGCCCCACATCTGGAAGCTCAACGGCAGTTATAAATGAGGTATGCTGTCACCCCCTGCCATGGCTATCCATGACGTATCCCTGCAATAGGCGGGGGAAAGGGAGCCTCCAACTTCTACCCGGGTGGAAACAAACATCTTTCCAATATGACCTTGTGAAGCGTAAACGCGCCAGAGGGCTTCGTTTTCATCCAGATGTCTCCAGAGCCTCCCCCATTAAGAACAGTAGCGAAGTATCAACTCAGATTCAGGAGATTCTTGACATGCATAATAAAAACCGTATGCGAAGTCACCAGACCTTCACTTTTTCTGCCGGCGGCCCGTCTGCCTCCGTTTCCATTTTTTCTTCTTCAGGCCCATCTGCAAGGCAGAACACCAAATATTCAGTGCAAAGTAGACCACACAGCAAGAGGAACGATGAGCCGTCGTAGGATTGGTAGGTTTTCAGCCCTTGCAAGCCCTTGCAAGCCAGCATCACTCATCTGGCCCACCAAATCAGTCCTGGACTCACAGCCGCCTTGGATTAAGCAAACCAGCCCTCCAAAGGAGACCAGTGCCTACAACAAGCTCCCATAAGAACATAAGAGACGCCAATGTTGGATCAGGCCAAAGGCCCATCCAGTCCAACACTCTGTGTCACACAGTGGCCAGAAATACCAGGGGCCATCAGGAGGTCCACCAGAAGCCCCTCCCCCGTCCCCCAACGTGAGCCCCAGCCTCCTCAAGAGCATGGGGGTGATCACTGAATGGCAAACTATTACCAGGGTGCTGCAAGGACCCACTGGGTTCCTCTTAAAAGCAGCCCAGGCACACTGCACCTCCAGGTGGCCTTATGCACTCAGATGAGTTGGGGGGGGGGGCAGGCGTCAAACCTCACTATGCTTTGCTTGCTTTGGTTGCCACTGTGATTTGGGGGGAGGGAATTCCTTAGTGGAGGGGGTGAGTGTGAGAGTGAGACCCTTCGCTTCTAGAAGACATAACTTTCCAAGCCAACCTCCTTTCCCGTTCCCAAGGGTCCTTGAGAAGCTCTCGGTACCAACTGCAGATAGACCAAGGCGCGTATCTTTCACTTGGTTGGGATGGCAACCAACGCTCCCCTCTAAGCTGTGGAGCCTTGTGAGCAAAAATTCTGCTTTGTGAGTGACTGACATTGAAGTGGTGAATGAGCGATTGGGCTACTGCATAAATTAGTTTGCTCTGGAGCCATATCCTTCCTGAGCTAGGACAGAAAATGTGTGAGCCGGAGGCTCAAAAACTGTGAGCTAGCTCACACTGACTCAGCTTAGAGGGAACACTGGTCCCAAGGCTCCCTCTAAGCAGTGGAGTATCGTGAGCAAAAATTGTGCTTTGTGTGCTGCTGGCATTAAAGTTGTGAGCGAGGGATTGGGCTGCTGCATACATTAGTTTGCTCTGGAGCCCTCCTTCCTGAGCTGAGACAGAAATGTGTGAGCCGGAGGCTAGAAAACTGATCTGGCTCACACTAACCCAGCTTAGAGGGAATACTGATGGCAACGTTAGGCGTGGTGTGAATGTGAAATGTGCTCGGGGAAGGGGCTTTTCTTTGAATTCACTATAATAAGCCTGGACCCGCCAAAAATCTTCAGTTCTGACACAGTGACTTTCTGGATCTTGCACATACCTCAATAAACTTATCACTGCCAAGAGAGGGTTGTTGAGTATAACTGAACCGGGGGCGGGGGGGGGGTCTGACAGCAGGGAAGGGAGAGGTTGTCTGGGAGAACCCCAGGAGCACTATGAAGATGGAACTCCTGAGCTGCTCTCCAAGCTCCCACAGAGCCTCCCCTGCTCACAGGGGTCACCTCCAGGTGTCCCCCCATACAGAACCATGGACTTGGAAGGGACCCCCAGGGTCGTCTAGTCCAGCCCCCCTGCACAATGTGGGAAATGCACAAATGCGCCCCCCTCACAACCCCCAGTGACCGCTGTTCCTTGCCCAGAAGATGACAACAAACCTCCAGGGTCCCTGGCCAAACTGGCCTGGAGAAAAATTGCTTCCTGACCCCAAAGTGGTGATCAGCCGTGTAAGAAAGGGCCATGAGAACTAAGCACTGACGCGTTCCCTCTAAGCTGAGCTAGTGTGAGCTAGCTCAGTTTTTTAGTCTCCGGCTCATACGTTTTTGTCTTAGCTCAGGAAGGAGGGCTCCAGAGAAAACTAATTTATGCAGTGGCCAAATGGCTCGCTCACAAAGTAGAATTTTTGCTCACAAGACTCCACAGCTTACAGGGAGAGTTAAATGCGACCAAAGGCATCAAAGGCAGATGTCAAAAAGGACAACAGCTCCTATCGACTGCTTTCCCAAGAGGACCCTAGACAACAACTGCAATATGACCGTGTTCTGGGAAGCCATCCGCTCCCACACGACTCTCTTCAGATACTGACTTTCCCCTCCAGTTGGCCAGACTACTGGGAGCTCCTCTAGGTCACTTCCACCATGCTGATTTCTAGGCGGTTTTTAAAGGAGTCCCTGATGGAGTCTTCTGATTGTCTTGGGCAAAAAGCAACTTTTGGAGCACAGCAACGCCATCCCACAACACTGGAAAGCATTCTCCCATGAGTCCCTAAATCTGAGCTTCTTGGAAGCTGCGGCACAGCCTACAGGGATTTGTAATGATTCTCCTGGAGCATCAGATTTCTGCTTCCGTCAGAAGGCAGACTTAAGAGGCTTGGATGCAAAAATCCCCAGATCTGGCAATGAGAATAGTTTGAGCAAATTAAGTGCATTTATGCACATTTCCTTAATTGCCCTAATTTATAGGCCCGGGATCGAACGTCTTGGCACAGAGTAAACAGTCCTAAGTAATTGCCACTCAACACCTCCACGCAGCCTGTAAAACAAGTTAATTAGGTATATAAAACCCTCACAGTGATCAATTAGAAGAACAACTCGCAGCAAAGACTAGTTTAGTGGGTGGCTCAAGGAAGCCTTCCTGAGTTAGGGCCCCTCCATGCTCCCAGTCACAAAAAGGTCTCATGTTATGCTTATCGGATAATAGAAGTATTATCAGAGCAGGAGCCCGTGGTGTGCTGGAGCGGTGGAAAAGGCAAACCTGTGTTAGGGACTGAGAATAAAACGGCTGATGTTGTCATGCCCCCGTATAGATCTATGGTGCGGCCTCGTTTGGAATACTGTGTGCAGTTCTGGCCACTGTATTTCCAAAAGGACATCGCAGAGCTGAAGAAAGCACATCTGGAGGGCAAACAAGATGATTAGGGGGTTGCAGCCCCTTCCCTATGAGGAAAGGCTGAAGAGCCCGGTACTTTTTAGTTTAGAAAAGACATGACTAAGGGGGGAATATGACAGAGGTTTGTAAAATTATGCACGGGGGAGAGAGAGGACAGAGAGAACTTCTTCTCCCTCTCCCAAAAGACTAGAACTTGAGGGCATCCGATGTAACTGAGGGGCAGTAGGTTCAGGACGGACAAAAGGCAATACTTCTTTACACAGAGAGTGATCAAAATGTGGAATTTGCTGACAGAGGATGTAGTGATGGCCAGAGAAATAAACAGCTTTGAAAGGAGATTAGATAGATTCATGGAGGGTAAGTCTACCAGTGGCTCCTACCCACAGTGACTGAGGGGAAACGCCACATTCAGAGACACTAATCCTCTGAATCCTAAACCAGGAGGCAACATCAGGGGAAGGCCTCAGTCTCTCTGCCCTGTTGTTGGCCCTCTAGAGGAACTGGCTGGCCACTGTGTGAGACGGGAGGCTGGACTAGAGGGACCCTCCCTGGTCTGACCCAGCAGGGCTCTTCTGAGGTTCTTATCAGGGGAAGGCCTCAGTCTCTCTGCCCTGTTGTTGGCCCTCCAGAGGAACTGGCTGGCCACTGTGTGAGATGGGAGGCTGGACTAGAGGACCCTCCCTGGTCTGACCCAGTAGGGCTCTCCTGATGTTCTTCTCAGGGGAAGGCCTCGGCCTCTCTGCCCTGCTGTTGGCCCTCCAGAGGAACTGGCTGGCCCCTGTGTGAGACGGGAGGCTGGACTAGATGGACCCTCCCTGGTCTGATCCAGCAGGGCTCTTGATGTTCTTATCAGGGGAAGGCCTCAGTCTCTATGCCCTGTTGTTGGCCCTCCAGAGGAACTGGTTGGCCCCTGTGTAAGACAGCATGCTGGACTAGATGGCCTGATCCAGGACAGCTCTTCTGATGTTCTGATGACGTAGTTGGAGCCCTAAGCAGAATACTAAAAGGGGAATCGCACCTCTCAAGGATGCCACGATACTCAAGCGGTCCTTCTACTTAGCCCTGCACTGAGTTAAGCTCTATTAGAACCCCCAGAGATTCCTTCGCTTCCTAAACTCAGCCAGCCAGCCGCCCTGTCCTGTGATCCGCAGCCTGCCCCCCTCTTCCTCCAAGATGGCTGCTCTTCAACTTGGATCCTGTCTATCCACAGAAGGTACTTCTAGTGTCTGCCCGTTTTGCTACCTCCGTCTCTCACTTCTGGCTCAATGCCTTCTGCTGTGCTGCTCCCGATATCTGGAGCAGATTCCCCCCCTTCAGAAAGAACAAAAGGAGCCAGCCAATCCCAATCAGTGGCCCAAGACAGGGCAACTCATCTCCAGATAATCTCCTCGTCCCCTGTGAAGCCACTTCCCACTCTTGCATCATGTTCCCAGCAAAACCGCCCAGCTGCCCTCCTTCGGCTCGACTCCTCTCTCATCGACCCTGAACCTTCCTCTCCCCCCTTCCTGTCTTGCTGCAGAGCAGGCGTCCCCCAACGTGGTGCCCACGGGTGCCACGGCATCCACCAAGTGTCTTTAGAAAGCAGGTGGAGCTTTTGCCTAGCGAGGCTTCTGTGCAGATTTTCAAGAATATTGCTCCCTGGTGGCAGCAGCAGCTGCCACCACAGCACAAAGATCCTCATTGTGTAACTACAGGGAAGCAGCAGCGGCCATTTTGTGGGTGTGCCCACCGTGCTGTGTCAGAATTCTAAAGGTGCTCGCAGGCTCAGAAAGGTTGGGAACCCCTGCCGCAGAGTCTCCCCGTTTGGTGTGGTGGTGAAGTGCGTGGGCTCTAATCTGGAAGAACCGCGTTTGTCTCCCCACGCCTCCACTTGCACCTGCTGGAGGACCGTGGGCAAGCCATAGTTCTGTTGAAGCTGTTCTTGAAAAAAGAGCAGTTTCTGTCAGAGCTCTCTCAGCCCCACCTACCTCACAGACGGGCCGTTTAGTCCACTTTCAGCCCGCCTCAGAAACGAATTTTATCTGTGTGATCACAGTCAACCTCTGCCTCCTGTCCCCAGCCGTCGCTTTCCGGCTCAAAACCGCTTTAACCCGGAGTATTTTGATACCAGGTCCCCAAGTGGTGTTTTCCCGATTCTCCGGTTCCAGCCGTACTTTTCTGACATCTGATCACTCCTGCGTTGTCGAGCCACTTCCGGTTTAAACCCCCTCCCCGCTCGAAAGCTGCCTGAGGCTTCCGCTTTTCGCCCGCCATTTTCGAAAACAGTGTTGGCGGTGTGTGCATAGGTGGAGGTCCACCACCATGTTATTAAAAACAATGTTTAAACAGTGCCTAGTTTTAGCATTTAGACGAGTTTGGGATCTCATGGAGGCCATTTTCTGGGTAAACGTTTAAAGGGAAGTGTTCCTTTAAAGTTTAAAGGGAAGGGTTACAGCAGTCAGGTTGAAGTAGAAATCGCTGTTCTGTGCACTTCTAACCAGCCACCTATACCAGAAGTGCTGGTGATGAACATTAAAATGGATGTGTGTCACTCGGCAACCCCTCATCCACCCATCCCTAGATGGACCTTTGCCCTCTAATGTCCTGCAGCATCTGGCCCAGAGAGTGGATTCCAGTGGGGCAGCCGTGTTAGCCTGTTGCAGTAAAACAAAGCAAAAGTCTTGTGGCACCTTAAAGACTAAAAGCATTGATTGTAGTATGAGCTTTTGTGAGTCGGAACTCACTTCTTCAGGTACAAAGGAAAGGAAGAAAATCATTCCCCTTATTATTACACAGAAAATTACAGAAGGGGGGGGGAGGGAGAAGTCGAACACGGGGATGTCTAGCCTCCTGAATCAGGTCTGATTCTCTTTGCCGGGGACTTGAACGTAACAGATGACATGAGAGAGGTCAGAGATTTTAGCAGCCACCCTCTCATGCTATGGGTGAAGATAAACAAAAATGCAACAAAGCACGGTAAATAAGCTAATTGAGAAAAAGGCCGTAGAAAAGAGCAAGAATCCAGTAGCACCTTAAGACTAACAAAATTTGTGGCAGGGTATGGGCTTTCGTGAGTTGCCGCTCATGACTCGTGAAAGCTCAAACCCTGCTACAAATTTTGTTATTCTTTAAGATGCTACTGGACTCTTGCTCTTTTCTGCTGCTACAGAAAGACTAACACGGCCACCCATCTTGAGCTAAGAAAAAGGCCATTTGAAGCAGGATCAGTCAAGGGTCATGGTATGAGTCAACACGTTAAGGAATAGTCTGTTAAAGTTTCTAAAAAGAGGGTCCTGTTGGGTTATCAGAAATTATGAATGAGAAACTCAAGTCTTGGTTTAAGCCAGGATGACAGAAGGTGTTTCACTTCTCGACAAGTTCTAATTCAGCACTTTCACATGGAGTCAACCACTGAATGTTGGAGGGCACCTGGTTTTCCAGAAAACATTACCTATGCGCTGATTGATTTGATTTATAGCCCCCTTTTTTCCCTGACTGGGACTCAAAACTGGTTGTGAAGCAGGGTCTCAAGCGAAGGAAGAAATCAAGATTGAGGGGCTATGCAAAGGAAAGTTGTAAGAATATAAGAACCACCCTGCTGGGTCATACCAGTGTTCCCTCTAGTCCAGCATTCTGTCTCACACAGTGGCCAACCAGTTCCCATTAAGAAAAAGATAGGAGAAGGGAGCAACTAGGGCACATTTATAAGGGACTGGAGACAAACATGCATTATACAAATGCAGCTGCATTTATGTTACGATGGATTAGATTCTAGAGGGTGAGAGGCTGGAACCGACGCATGAAGCGTGCGGGCCTTGCTATTACTCGACAGCTTCTGACCTTGTGAAATGACTCCTCCAGTCACCTCTCACTGTAAAGATCACAACAAGATTCCTGTAAGGTATTTATTATGGACCAGCAGCTAACATGTTGCTGTTTAATACTGGGGAAGGTGAGGAGAGAGGAGACCTCCGGTTTCTATTCTGGACTTCATGTGCAGAGATGTCCATGTGTCCTTAAATGCTGTGCAAAATCCAAAGGTCCCGCATGGCACCAAGTTCAGCAACCTGTATTCATATCTCTCTCTCTCTCTCTCCAGTGTGGTGTCATGGTTAAGTGCGCAGATTCTAATCTGGGAGGACCGAGTTTGATTCCCCACTCCTCCTCCACTTGCACTTGGCTGGATGACCTTGGGCAAGATGTAGTTCTGATAAGAGCTGTCCTTGAAAAAGAGCAGTTTCTGTCCAGAGCTCTCTCAGCCCAACCTACCTCACAGGGTGTCTGTTGTGGGGAGGGGAAGCGAGAGGAGTTTGTAAGCCGCTCTGAGACACCTTTGAGTAGTGAAGGGCGGGGTATAAATCGAATCTCTTCTTCTCTTCTTCTTCATATGCTTCTACTTCTCATCAAGCTGGGACACAAACAGGCAGTCCGAAGCCAGGAAAAGAAGAAGGAGCAGGAGGAAGAGATTGGATTTATACCCCGCTCTTCACTACCCAAAGGAGTCTGAGTGGCTTACAATCTCCTTTTCCTTCCCCTCCCCACAAGAAGAAGAAGAAGAAGAAGAAGAGATTGGATTCATACCCTGCCCTTCACTACCCAAAGGTGTCTCAGAGCGGCTTACAAATTCCTTTCCCTTCCCCTCCCCACAACAGACACCCTGTGAGGTAGGCGGGGCTGAGAGAGCTCTTTCGAGGACTGCCCTTGAGAGAACAGCTCTGAGAGAACTTGTGACTGACCCAAGGTCACACCAGCAGCTGCATGTGGAGGCGTGGGGAATCAAACCCGGTTCTCCCAGATTAGAGTCCGCGCACTTAACCACTACACCAAACGAGGGCGTCCAACAGAGGGACAAGATGCAAAGGTTTCAGTCCTTTGCATAATCCTTTGCCTCACCCCTTGAACAGACAAAAGCAAATCATACATTCCTTTACGTGTCGGTGGCTGAGATCACAGAACGAAGAACGTGAGCGTCCCTGGGCAATGGGTACAGAAAGCCCCCCAGCGGCATCCGTGTCTTGCTTTTCACGTCTATACTCAAGAATACAAGCAGAAAGCGCTTGAACGTCTCCAGTTTTGCCAGAGGTCCATGTATTTTTAAACAACCCAAAAGATAAAAGCTGTAAAGAAGGATAACAGGATGGAAGGACAACTTTTGTGTGTGTAAGGAGGACGAATTTCTGAAGCCAATCATAACCCGCTGCCCTACTGCCATCCACACACTGATCAAACAAAAGCCAACCGCTGCTCGGCACAGATTACAACCCGTCTTGTACAAGTGGGGCTCCTGAACTCTCCAAACACCCTTTTGCTGCCGCTAAACTGAGTCCCAGAACGTGAGATGTCTGCAAAAGCACCCAGCCTCCCAAGGCAGTACAGCTCACAGCTAGCCTGCCAGTCCAGAGAGTCTGCTTGGATCATACGAGAGACTGATGTGCACTGACTGTGTGCACACACTTTACGTGCACCTGCACACACAAAAAGACAGAAAGTGTGACGTGCAACATGGCCTTGGTTCATGCTGCCCGTCACTACTCTGCCGCGGGGTTCAGAAGCAGGCGCTGGGCCCACCAACCAAGCAAGCAGAGGAGCTGCTGCAGGCCAGAGAGTCACAAACAAACCCACAGGCAGCCCCCAGGGCTTGCTTCATTGCACACACCACAAACAACCTGTTGTTTTCTGTTTATTTGATATTCCACTGCTGCTGCCTCCTGCTGATTTTTTTGAAGGTGGTTTGCAATTAAAACCACCGCACAACACTAAAAACAAGCCAGAAACAAACCCCTGGACATAGGCATAGACAGCACAAAAGCTAAAGTACCAAAGTAAAACGGGAAGCAGACCACTAAGAAGCTGATAAGATCATAGAACCTCGAATCAGAATGGTAAGATAAAACCACTAATTAGGGGGGGGGGGGGGGGGGGTGGGAGAAACGCCTGTTCTGGCCTGACTCCTAAAAGAAAGATTCCCGGGGGTGGGGTGGGGGGGTGTTTGCCGCGTTGGTCTGAAGCAGCAGAACAAAGTTTGAGCCCGGCGGCACCTTTAGTTCTGGGTGTAAGCTCCTTCGAACCCTGCTTGCACACGAAAGCTGATACCCAGAATTAAACTTTGTTTGGCCTTGAAGGTGCCACTGGACTCAAAATTTGTCCTAAAAGAACGTGAAAGCAAGTGCCAGGTGAACCTCAAGGGGGAGGGCATTCCAAAGGGGAGGGGCTGCCACAGAAAATGCCCCCGATTCTAGCCACCAGTGGTCCCTTCTAAGCTGAGTTGGTGTGAGTTAGCTCACAGTTTTTTAGCCTCCGGCTCACACACTTTTGTCTTCGCTCAGGAAGGAGGGCCCCAGAGCAAACGAATTTATGCAGTAGCCAAATAGCTCGCTCATAACTTTAATGCCGGCAGCTCACAAAGTACAATCTTTGCTCACGATACTCTACCGCTTAGAGGGAGCGTCCCAGCTCTGAAGGAGGGGCACACAGAGCAGGGCTTGAGAGGCAGGTCTTAACTAGAAGAAGAAGAGAAGAGATTGGATTCATACCCCATGGCCCTTCACTACCCGAAGGTGTCTCAGAGCGTTTTACAAACTCTTCTTCCCTCCCCCTCCCCACCACAGACAGACACCCTGTGAAGTGGGTGGGGCTGAGAGAACTCTGACAGAAACGGCTCTTTTTTCAAGAACAGCTTTTATCAGAACTATGGCTTGCCCAAGGTCACCCACCCAGGTGCAAGTGGAGGAGTGGGGAATTAAACCCGGTTCTCCCAGATTAGAGTCCGCACACTTAACCACCACACCAAACTAGTGGGCTGGACAGTACTGGAGGAGTCTCTCCTTCAGATACCAGGGCACCAATGGATTGATTCACTTTGTTTATGGCCCACCTTTCTCCCCAGAAAGGGACCCAAAGTTCTCCTCTCCTCCATTTTACCCTCACAACAACCCTGTGAGGCAGGTGAGGCTGTAAAGGTGTGACTGGCCCAAGGCCACCCAGAGCGGGGATTCGAACCCAGGCCTTCCGGATTCGAGTCCGACACCTTAACAGCCACACCACACTGGCCGTTTAGGGCCGTAATGGTAAGAACCAGCACTGTGACTGGCGCCTGGAAATGGATGGGTAACCAGTGTGGATTGTTCGGCGACGGGAGCTACAAACATGAGTTGCGATGAGTGCAGTTTTACTTCTCAGGTACAGAATTATTAGACTCTAATCTGGGAGAACTGGGTTTGATTCTCCACTCCTCCACTTGCACCTGGCTCGATGGCCTTGGGCAAGCTGTAGTTCTGACAAGAGCTATCCTTGAAAAAGAGCCGTTCCTGTCAGAGCTCTCTCAGCCCCGCCTACCTCACAGGGTGTCTGTTGTGGGGAGGGGAAGGGAAAGGAGTTTGTAAGCCACTCTGAGACACCTTCGGGTAGTGAAGGGCGGGGCATAAATCTGAGAGCCAGTTTGGTGTAGGGGTTATGTGCGCGGACTCTAATCTGGGAGAACCGGGTTTGATTTCCCACTCCTCCACTTGCAGCTGCTGGATGACTTTGGGCAAGCCATAGTCCTATCAGAGCTGTTCTCTCACGAGCAGTCCTCGAAAGAGCTCTCTCAGCCCCACCGACCTCACAGGATGTCTGTTGTGGGGAAGGGAAGGAAAACGAGTTTGTAAGCCGCTCTGAGACTCCTTTGGGTAGTGAAGGGCCATGGGGTATGAATCCAATCTCTTCTCTTCTCTAGATCTGCAGAAAAAGCATTTTTTTGCTCCCCAGGGCCACACAGCAGTTCTAGCCACACAGATCCTGAAGGTGGCAGAGGTGCTTGGTGTGTAGTGCTTCTGTTGCATCTCCACACATCTTCCCAAACGAACGCAGGCTCACTGCCTTGCCCTGCGGCAAAGAGCTGTTCCAAAGAGCAGGCACTGGAGGCCGCGGAGTGACCCAGTTCAACCACTCTGAGCCACTTCTGTCTACGACCGCACTAATTTATTCCATCAAACCACAGATCAATACAAATCATACTAACAAGCCAGCCAGCCAGCCACATACCTAATTCTGAACTTGCCCCCAGGTTGCAAATCCAACCCCCACCCCCCGTGCTGCCAGGTACAAAGAGGGAGGTATTTCTACAAACACAGGGTGGGCCCCCCAACTTTGTAGACAACCCCCCCCCTATAAAATGGAGTCTGACAAAACATGAATGTTTTAAAAGGACTGGGATCTTTGAGGCCATTTTGGATCGCTTCACCAGCCTCGGGCATCATCGCCACATTCTTGATGGGTTTGTTGCCTAGGTGATCCAAAATGGCTGCCACAGTGTTATTTGGAAGCTGGAGGAGAATTGGAGGGGGGACGGGAGTGGGCAAGGCAGGCTCTGAAGGAAGATCGGGAGGGGTGAGTGTGGGAATGAAGCCATTGTCGATGGAAAGTGAAGAAACATGGAGTTAAAAGAGATGGGGCCTGAAAAGCAGGAAGGAAGCAGTTGCCTCAGACTAATCAAGCAGTCCTGACCAATGAGCCGTGGAGTCCTGTGAGCAAAAATCCTACTTTGTGAGCTGCTGGCATTAAAGTTGTGAGCGAGCAATTTGGCTGCTGCATCAATCAGTTTGCTCCAAAGCCCCATCCTTTCCGGGCTAAGACAAAAATGTGTGAGCCGGAGGCTAAAAAACTGTGAGCTAGCTCACACTATAACCCTGCTTAGAGGGAACACTGCTCAGGAGCAATGCTCCCTCTAAACTGTGGAGTCCTGTGAGCAAAAAATCCTACTTTGTGAGCTGCTGGCATGAAAGTTGTGAGTGAGCAATTTGGCTGCTGCATCAATCAGTTTGCTCTGGAGCCCCATCCTCCCTGAGCTGAGACAAAAATGTGCGAGCCGGAGGCTAAAAAACTGTTGAGTTAGCTTAGAGGGAACACTGATTCTGACCGATTGGATTTTTGGAGCCCCTTCCCCATTCAAAAGCCCACGCCAGGCTTACATGCTAAGCAGAGGGGCTGGAAATTAGCCTAGTGGTGAAACACCTGCAGAAGGCCCCAGATTCAAATCCCCTCCCCCCCCCACCCGGCATCTCCAGTTAAAAACAGAAGCTGGAAAGACATCTTGCCCTGCATTCTTGGTGGACTGCAGCTGGTCAGATTACAGGACCCTGGTCAAGACAGAATAAGGACCTCACTCTGTGCACGCCTGCACCGACAGATACGGTGCTGCTAGTTTAATCCCAGCCAAATACCGCAGTTCACCATAAATTCACAGCTTTGACCCCAACACACCCATGAGCTAAGGTTTTATTTACAACCTCAGGTGCTCACCTGACAAATAGTAATGGAGAAGAGGAAGAGATTGGATTTACATCCCACCCTTCACTTGGAGTCTCAGAGCGGCTTACAAACTCCTTTCCCTTCCCCTCCCCACAACAGACACCCTGTGAGGTAGGCGGGGCTGAGAGAGCTCTGACAGAAAGTGCTCTTTTTCAAGGACGGCTCTTATCGGAACTACGGCTTGCCCAAGGTCATTCAGCCAGGTGCAAGTGGAGGAGTGGGGAATCAAACCCAGTTCTCCCAGATTAGAGTCTATGCACTTAACCATGATACCAAACTGGCTCTCTTGGATTGGGGAGGTTATTGGGGCAGAGGGCCACCCAGGACTAAGAGCCACAGTGACTAAAAGGAGCCTCCAAGCACAGAGGCAACATAGCTCTGAATTCCAGAGGTGGGAGGAACCGTCCGTGTCATGCCTGTCCCCGACCTGGCACCTGGGAGCCTGGAAAATGAGGATTCTGCACCTTTAACAACCTCTAAAGCACAAGAGTCCTCATCAAACCTAAGTGCCGGGGAGGATGAACACCAAACTACAGGACAGCTGGCACCTGAAGCTGATCAGGCAATACCTGGCCCTAGCAGCTCACCACCTGACTCGCTGCCACCTGTGGACTGGCTGAGAAACCAGAGACGCTGGAATCTGGCAAACAGGCGCAAGGAGGCACGCTTGGCACGATCATTACTGACGGAAGCAAGGACTTCACAAATGAATGTTAACAAGATAACGAGCCAGCACACTATTTGAAGAGACCGCTGGCTGCAAGTAAACTGTGCTTGCAACCTCGTCTGTGGACCACCTCTCACTCTGTGTTGGCTCTTGACTCATCTCTAGGTTCCTGAATCCGGTCTGTGTTTTGGCGATCCCTCTGGCTCCTGACCCCCGGCTATGCTTCTTGACTACGATACTGGACTCTGACTATTGGTAACGTTGACGACGGCTTGGCTCTGTGTATTTGGAACTGTTTGCTTGGACTCTTGTTGCTCCCTCTGGCTGACTCTTGGACTTGTCTTTTGACTCTCCCTCTTTGCCCGCCCCCTTGGCTCTGTCATGACAGTCTGGACCTTGGCCTCTGTGCCCTGTTTGTTCGGCCCTCCATGGCAACTGGCTGGCTGATGTGTGAAACAGTATATTTGACTTGATGGACCACTTGTCTGATCAAGCAGCGCTCTTTGGAAGTTCTTAAGTTCTTAAAAATGTCGAGAATATGTATTAATGGTAGTGCTATGAAGTTATATTTCGACAAAGGTGTGATAATCTACCAGTCTGGTGTCATGGGTTAAGTGTGCGGACTCTAATCTGGGAGAACTGGGTTTGATTCCCCACTCCTCCACTTGCACCTGCTGGATGACCTTGGCCAAGCCAGAGTTCTGACAAGAGCTGTCCTGGAAAAGAGCCGTTTCTGTCAGAGCTCTCTCAGCCCCGTCTACCTCCCAGGGTGTCTCTTGTGGGGAGGGGAAGGGAAAGGAGTTTGTCAGCCGCTCTGAGACTCTGAGTGAAGGGCAAGAGGAATAAATCCAATCTCTTCTCTTCTTCTTCTACCTGGTGTATTGTCTGAGCACAGAACAAACTGCTGCCCAGAATCTGCTCTCAAGCTGCCCACACTCTAAAGCAGTATTTCTTCCCAAGGTTTTCTTGCTCCGGCTGCGTGCATCATTTCTGACCCTGACTCATGCGCAAGACACACAAGAACATAAGAGAAGTCAATGTTGGATCAGGCCAATGGCCCATCCAGTCCAACACTCTGTGTCACATGATGGCCAAAAACACCAGGTGCCATCAGGAGGTCCACCAACGGGGCCAGGACACTCGAAGCCCTCACACTGCTGCCCCCCCCCCAGCACCAAGAAGACAGAGCATCACTGGCCCCAGACCGAGAGTTCCTATCTGTACCTTGTGGCTAAGAGCCACTGATGGACCTCTGCTCCATATAAGAACATGAGAGAAGGCAATGTTGGATCAGGCCAATGGTAAACTCCAGAACCAAACAAAGGTTAGTGAAAAGGAGGGCCAATATTAAAACCTTTCCATAAAAAAGGTACATGTATTTATTGATAATAACAAATTTTAAAACACATATAGGGGCCCATATGCTTATCCATAAGAACATAAGAGAAGTCAGTGTTGGATCAGGCCAGTGGCCCATCCACTCCAACACTCTGTGTCACACGGTGGCCAAAAACACCAGGGGCCATCAGGAGGTCCACCAATGGGGCCAGGACACTAGAAGCCCATCCCACTGTTGCCCCCACCCCCAAGCACCAAGACTACAGGGCATCCCTTGTCCCAGCCTGAGAGTTCCTATCTATACCTTGTGCCTCATAGCCACGGATGGACCTCTCCACATGCTCAACGTTTTGCCATATCATAAACGAAAATCAGTGGTTCTTTGTGTGTCACAGGGGGGAAAAGACAGGCCCAATGGGGAGAAGCCTTTGGCATTAACTTCTGGGGCTTACCAAGCTTTTCCGGTTCTTCTGGGGCCGTCCCAGCAATGCAGCTGCTTTCCAGCCCATACGTGGGGTCCAGCTTTCCAGAGACTCTGGCCGCCTCCTGCACTTTCTTGACGTGGGCCTCAACCAGTTCCAGGGGCACTTCCTCTCGGACCCGGGAAAACTCCTCTGTTAAAGAAGCAAAAGGGACTTAAGGATCTGCATTCAGCGGCAAGGGTTTTCTGAGCGACGTGACGGGGTTTTAGGTCATGTCTCTGCTGGGTGATCAAACTGCGTGTTCTAGAAGCCGAGCACTGCGACCACTGTTTGTGGGAAACTGATTTCACAAGGGAGAATCAGAAGGCAAAACAGAAGAGTGGGAGAAGGAGACAGGCTCAGTCAAGGCATGCGAAGGGGACAGGACAGGACTGAAGGAACAGAACCTTGTCAAAGGAAGCAACAGGGAAGCCTGGACAGATCAAATGATGCTAATTTCAAAGCGACTGATCAGGAAAGGCAACAGGTGGAGAAGCCCATGGGGGAGGCTGTGGACTGCCAGACGCTGAAGAGAGTCCAGCATTCGATGCCAGAGAGGAAGATTCAAATCCAAGCTCTCCTCCTCTCATAACTGCACAGTTCACTGAACGAAAAACGTAACAGTTCATCTCACGCCTCCCTGCAAATACATATATCGTAGAGCAATTAAGAATACAAGGGCTGTTCCATTCACAAATCTGCCCAGGCGTCTCTCAAGAAAAGCTGTGTGGAAACACCACAGAGACTGGGCGCTGACAGCGGAAGTTGGTGCGTTTATAATAGGTCTGTAAGGCCCTTCTGAAATCACTGGTTGAGCTATCTCGATGATAAATTAATTCATAGCATTTACTTGGTTTAGGCTTGGTTCAGGCGATTCTTTACAAGGATTAACCAACCAGCAGTTAAGTGACAGGAGGCGACGCACCGGAGGAGGCATGAAGGCAGGCTCCAAGGAGAGGGAACAGCTCCGCTCCCCTCGTCTTTCTGGGCGAGTCCTCTCCTCTGATGACTCAATCGACGAGATGGTTGCAGATTGTTTTTCCAAGTCTGGGGGCCCAAAGTCTCATGAAGCGTGCAATTAAAACCTTCTCAGACAAGATTGTAAGAGAATAAGAAGGAGATGCCCTGACCTGGATAGACCAGGCTAGTCTAACCGCGTCAGATCTCAGAAGCAATGCTCCCTCTAAACTGTGGAGTCTTGTGAGCAAAAGTTCGACTTTGTGAGCCACTGGCCTTAAGAGTTGTGAGCGAGCGATTGGGCCACTGCATAAATTACTTTGCTCTACAGCCATCCTTCCTGAGCTAAGACAAAAGTCCGAGCTGGAGGCTAAAAAAACAGAGCTAGCTCACACTAACTCTAGCTTAGAGGGAACACTGTTCGGAAGAGACGGCCAAGGAAGTCCAGGGTTGCTACGCAGAACCAGGTAACAGCAAAAGACCTTGGAATGTCTCTTGCCCTGAAAACCCTGCGGGGTCACCATATGGCGGCTGCGACTTGATAGCAAAAGAAAGGCGACCCTGTACCTAAAGCTGCTTTAGCCGCAGCAGACGCCACGCGGGGATCCACGACAGATGCCAGGAAAGCGACTGTACTCATCACCGGGTTTCCAGACTGGCTGAAGGGCACAGGCTGGTAAGCCAGGGGGCCCAGGGAGGCGTCCGAGTTCTCCAAGTAAGGGTCCTCAATGGGAAGTCTCAGGAAATGGAGGATGCACTCGTCTTGAGTGCGGCTTCCGACATGCTCTGACACTTTATTCCAGTCATCTTTGTACATTTCCAAAGCCTGGGAAATGGAAGAAAAAGCAAATGTTAAGAGAGGCATGACACTGAGGCAACTGGACTTAACGGATGTTGCAGGAACCCAGTTCTGCAATTCATGGAAGAGAAACTAAACACTTTTTCAGATCATCAGAATTTCAACCTGTTGAGCTCAACAGCGGGTGTTAGGGATTAAGTAGGGCCAGTTTGGTGTAGTGGTTAAGTGCGCGGACTCTAATCTGGGAGAACCGGGTTTGATTCCCCACTCCTCCTCTTGCACCTCCTGGATGACCTTGGGCAAGCCATAGTTCTGGCACAGCTGTTCTTGAAAAAGAGCAGTTCCTGTCAGAGCTCTCTCAGCCCCACCTACCTGTCATGGGGAGGGGAAGGGAAAGGAGTTTGTAAGCTGCTCTGAGACTCCCTTGGGTAGTGAAGGGTAGGGTATAACTCCAATCCTCTTCTTCCTCTTCTTCTTCTACCCTCCTGGGTACAGCCTGGGGTTCTGAAATCAGCTGTTTCTTCTTAATATTTGGCCTTCAGAAGCATGTCCATGACTGGATATTCAGTTAAAAGACCGGGTAAACGTGACAGTGGTTTCCATGCCAGTTGTTTTACCCATTCCCTGCATTTGTTTTTTGAAAAATTTAATTTTTATGTTTAAGCAATTTTATAATATTTTAATATATGACACACACACACCCCGACAAAAAGAAGGGTTCTCCCGATGGAATATTCAGCACATTCAGAATCTCGGCCGCAAAGGGATACCATTGATCCAGTGTATTTTACATTATGCCCCTCTAAGAACATAAGAACAGCTAATGTTGGATCAGGCCAAAGGCCCATCCAGTCCAACACTCTGCGTCACACAGTGGCCAAAAATACCAGGTGCCATCAGGAGGTCCAGCAGTGGGGCCAGGACACCAGAAGCCCTCCCACTGTTGCTCCCCCCCAAGCAGCAAGAATACAGAGCATCTCTCTGAGATGACCCAACCCGAACCAGAGACTTTTCATCTCCTGTCGGCTTTCCCCCAATGTTCAGTTTAAAAACTGCTCTGCCACCTTTTTGATTTTAAGCGCCATCAGCCTGGTTCCTTTTCGGGACAAATGGAGACCGTCTCGCCTCTTGTTCCAAAAAGTATCCCAGTGCCTAACAAACTTGAAACCTTCCCCCCTACGCCATCGTCTCATCCACGCATTGAGACGCCTGATCTGTGCCTGTCTCTCCAGCCCTGCGCGTGGAACAGGTAGCACTTCTGAGAAAGCTACCTTGGAGGTCCTGGGCATAAGTTTCCTGCCCAGCAGCCTAAATTTCTCCTCCAGGACCTCACAACTGCACTTCCCCACATCGTTGGTGTCGACATGCACCACGACCACTGGATCCTCCCCAGCACTATCTACCAGCCTATCTAAAACACGCGTAATGTCCGCTACCTTTGCACCAGGCAGGCAAGTCACCATACGGTCAGTACCCGTGTTCGCCACCCAGCTGTCTACCTGCCTCTGTGTTCGTACAGCTTGCCCAGGACTGGATCGCCTTAATCAGCCATTCTGGAATCACCAGAGAAGTTGGTTTTTCTTCCAAGAGACCAGACAAAGAACTTTTGCTGCAACTATGGATACAAACTTGAACAAAAGACACTGCCCAATTAAATGAGCTGGCACCATCAACGGGCAATTTTGCCTCCCTGAGAAACTGTCTGGCCACTGTTAGCCTCTGATAAGAATGCCAGGAGATGCCAAGCTCATCCACCTCCAGAGCCACAGCTTTCCCTCCCTCTCCCAAAATACTAGAGGCTGATGGGCAGCAGATTCAGGATGGACAAAAGGAAATACTTCTTTACACCGAGAGGGCAGCAGATTCAGGATGGACAAAAGGAAATACTTCTTTACACAGAGAGTGATTAAAATGTGCGATTCACTGCCAGAGGATGTAGTGATGACCACAGGCATACTGGTGGAATGAGTTCCCGGAAGAGATCAGGGGCCTGCGGGATCTTTTACAGTTCCGCGGGGACTGCAAGATGGAGCTCTTCCACCAGGCTTTCAACTAAGGAGCCGCCTTCACTACTACCACCAACAATCGTAGTTATAGATCCTGGCCCTTATTTTGACATCTGGTCTGTGCCGCCGAGTGACTTAGGAAGTTCACTGAGCTGTAAAACCGTTTGTCTGTATGCACGCTCCAGTACGCCATCTTAAGTAATTAATGAAATATCGCCAGCACCTTATGATTTTATGATCTTATTTGTAATTGAATTGTTTAAATGATTTTATCTGGATTTTAATGGTTTCTATGTACCAACCAAAATATGCCGCCCTGAGCCTGCTCGCGGGGTGGGCGGGGTACAAATTGAAATGATGATGATGATGGTTTCCCTTGCTCGAAAGCCAGTCGAATCTGACTCTAGGGGGCTATTATCTCCGTTTCTAAGCTGAAGAGCCAGCGCCAGCGCAGTCTGAAGACTTCTCCATGGTCACGTGGCCGGCATGACTAAACGCTGAGGCGCACGGAATGCCTTCCCACTGAAGCAGTACCTATTTATCTACTTGCAATTTCTTGCTTTTGAACTGCTAGGTTGGCAGGAACTGGGGCCAGAGATGGGAGCTCACTTTGTCATGTGGCACTCGGGTCTCGAACTGCCAAACTACAGACCTTCCGGTCTGCAGCTCATCGTCTTAACTAGGGATGTGCATTCGGTTCGTCTGAACCGAATGCACCCCCGAAAATGGCCCATTCGGGCCCCTTTCGGGTTGCAGGCCGATTCAGATTCTCTGATCTGAATCGGCCTGCTGCCAAATTGCCACCGAAATTCGGCGGCAATTCGGCCCATTATATCCTATGGGCCATTGAAGTCAATGGTGAAAACGCAGGGTATATTCTGGGGGCTGGAGGGGAGGGGGTTTGAGGGAGAAGCTCCAAACTCGCAGGATAGATGCTACAGCATTTCCTCAAGATACCCACCAAGTTTCAAAACATTGGACCGTGTGTGTGTGTGTGTCCAATTCTACGGGCCCCCAAACAGGTTGCCCCCATCCCCTCCATTGTTTTCTATGTTGGGGGAAAACGTTACTTTTTTCCCGTGGTGCTGTTAGTGGCTCTGGGGGGGCCGGGGTTTGAAGGAGAGGCTCCAAAGGTTCAGGGTGGCTTCGGGCCACTCGCCCCACATAAACCCCCAAGTCCCAAAGCAATTGGACCAGTGGGCTCAAACAGGTTACCCCCATTACCTCCATTGTTTCCAATGGGGAAACCCAGCCAGCAGCACTTAAGGCAGGCAGCACTCAGCAGTCAGACTCTCCCAGAGAATCTCAGGTAAAGTGAACTGTCTTGGGAGGTGCTTGTTTGCCATGAGAACAAGTGCCACACTCCAGAACAAGTGGCACTGTGGTAGTGCA
>NW_015163658.1:19815-29816 GCF_001447785.1 Gekko japonicus | reverse complement strand
TATATAGATATAGATATAGATATAGATATAGATATAGATATAGATATATAGATATATATAGACAGACAGACAGACAGACACAGACAGACAGACAGACAGACAGACCAACCGAGCCAGGGAAAACTTTGTAATCAAACCTATATTTGTTGTACAGAAAATCTGAAGCCCTCTTCTATTTTATGTGTGTTCTTTCTCTTTCTTTTCCCCCTATCTTTTATTTTTTCAATAAAACCTAAAATTGTCACTAAAAAAAAAAGACATATTTGTTTAAGCTCTGCGGCGTACGTAGAACTTCTGAAGAAAAACAGGTTGCTTACCTGTCACTGATGATCTTCCGAGTGGTCATCTATGCAGTCCCACACATGGGTTGGGCACCTGCGCACGACCTCGACCGGAGAAACTTCCAGAGCTTTGCCTCAGAAAGCTTTTGGCGGGCTCTCTTCCCGCCCTGGGGAGCAGGCACGTACTTGCACATGCCTGGAGCGGGGGAGAGAGCCGCCTCCCACTCCGTTCCTTCGACCGCTACCGGTAAGTCCCATCAAGCCAAAGAAGGGTGAACAGGAGATGCCAGCAGTGGGGAAGGCTGGGTGGGATTGTGGGACTGCACAGATGACCACTCGAAGATCATCAGTTACAGGCAAGCAACCTGTTTATCTTCGTCATGGTCTCTGTGCAGTCCCACACATGGGTGATTACAAGAGCTGAACCAGTTGGAGGAGGGAGCTGGCAGCTGCAAGAGACACAAAGAACACTGGTTAAGACATAGCATCACCAGCAGGAAGAAACACCCACGGGTCCTACCTGAGAACATGGCAGGGTCAAGCGAAGAGAGATCGCAGCACCGACTGGCCAAAGGCAGCATCCCGTCGAGCTCGGACGCCGAGTGCGTAGTGGGTCATGAAGGTCGATGCTGAGGACCACGTAGCAGCCGCACAGACGTCCTCCGACGGGACACCAGCCAAGAAAGCGGTGGATGTCGATACCGCCCGCATAGAATGGGCAGTGACAGAGGTAGGAACAGGTTGACGTGCAAGCTCATAGCAAAGGGCTATGATGGAAGTCACCCACTTAGACAATCGTTGAGAGGAGATAGGGTCCCCAACATGAGGGGGCTTACAGGCGATGAACAGCCGAGGAGATTTACGTAGCGGCTGAGTCCTGTGTAAATAGAAGGAGAGTGCTCTGCGCACATCGAGGCAGGGGAGGGCTCTCTGAGGTGCATCAGTCGGATTTGGAAAGAATGAAGGTAAGACAGACGACTGGGACAGATGAAAGGCAGAAACGACTTTAGGCAGGAAAGAAGGATCTGGTCTAAGGACAACCTTCTCCTTATGGAAAATTGTATAGGGGGGATCACCCCGAAAGGCAGCTAGTTCCCCTACTCTGTGCGCAGTAGTAATAGCTATAAGGAAGGCAGTTTTCCAGAAAAGTAACCTGAACTCAGCCGTGGCCATGGGCTCGAACGGTTTAGACATCAGTTGAGTGAAAACAAGAGAGAGACTCCACGAAGGCACCAAATGCTTCCAAGAGGGACAGAGGTGGAGGAGACCTTTGAGGAACGACTTGGTAAGGCTGTGGGAAAAACCTGTAGATCCCTGTATCAAGAGATGGTAGGCCGAGATGGCCTCTAAATGAACCTTTAAAGATGAGTATGCCAGGCCAGTATTCTTTAACGAGACGAGATAGGAAAAAATCTCATGGAGAGACAACTAGAGAGGATCAAAGGACTGATCAGAGGCATACGACTGGAACCTCTTCCATTTTAGAGCGTAAGTGGCATGGGTAGACGGCTTCCTGGCATTCAGAAGGACTTCGGACACTTCAGGCGGGAAGTCTAATGCAGGATCTTCCAGGCTGTTAATCGGAAGAAACCGGGATCGGGGTGGAGGACCTTTCCTCGAGCCCGAGAGAGGAGATCTGGAACAACAGGAAAAGGATGAAATGTCTGGTTGGAGAGCCGAAGGAGGTGCGGAAACCAGACTTGGCGCGGCCACCACGGAGTGACTAGGATGCAGGACGTCGCATTGGTCATAATCTTTTGAACGACCCTGGAGATCAAGGGAAACGGAAGGAAGAAATAAAACAGGGTCCCCGTCCAGGTATGGAGAAAGGCATCTCCCAGGGACCGAGCAGTTGGTGGACCATGGCTGAAAAAGCGGGAGCACCGGGCATTGTGTGCAGTTGCAAAGCCGTCTACAACAGGGCGGACGAACTCGAGGAAGACAGGTTTTAGGTATCGAAGGTGAATGGACCATTCGTTGTCCGAAAACTGGGAGCGACTCAACCGATCGGCATCTACGTTTTGAACGCCCAGGATGTGGATCGCAGAGAGCTTGATGGAATGGTAGATGCACCATTGCCAGAGATCGACTGCAGCGTGGCAAAAACTAAAGGAGGCTGTCCCACCCTGTTTGTTTATGTAGTAGACTGTGGTGGTGTTGTCGGAGGCAACCCGAATGACTTGGCCTCGAAGGACAGGGAGAAAGGAGCGGAGAGTGAGATGAACGGCATGCAGCTCCAAGGTATTGATATGAAGGGCTGCTTCGTGAGGAGACCAGGTCCCTTGTGCCGAAAGGATTCCGCACTGGGCTCCCAACCCTATAGGGATGCATTGGTGGAGATAGAAACTTGCGGAGGAGAATGCCGAAAGGGCATGCCGGAGAGCAAGTGGCGAGGGTGAGACCATCAAGCGAGAGCGTTGACGACAGGGGGTGGGATCAACAGGATTGTGTGCCACGGACTGCGGAGAGGGTCGAAGGCATGGAGAAACCAAAGTTGGAGGGGACGCATCCTCATGGACGACAAAGACAGTAGACGCAAAATGCCCCAGGAGCCTCATAATGAACCGAGCAGACTGGTGGGGAGAGGTCTGGAACTGGGAGACCAGAGTAAGTATGTTGGAGGCCCTCGAGACGGGCACCCAGGAATTGAAGGGCCTGAAGAGGCTGTAGGGACGACTTGGTTAGGTTGACACAAAGCCCGAGGGCACGAAGGAGAGACAGGGTGGTTTGGACGTCTTGGAGGAGCTGGTGTTGGGTGGAGGCAACAAGAAGCCAATCGTCGATAAAGGGATACAGGGCAATCCCCCGACGATGGAGGTCTGCAGCCACCAAAGCCATCAGCTTGGTAAAATCCCTCAGGACAGTGCAGTGTCTGAACGGAAGGACCCAATATTGATAGTGTATATTGCCGACAGCGAAACGCAGGAACCTTTCATGCTGTGGACAGATAATGACATGAAAATAGGCATCCAGGAGATCAACAGAGGCTAGCCATGCTGCCGGGGGAATCAATGGGAGGATAGATTGTAGGGTGACCATTCGGAACTTGTGGCATCGAATGTACTGATTGAGATCCCGGAGATCCATAATAGCCTTGAAGCCGCCATCCCTCTTTGGTACGAGGGAATATTTTGAATAAAAGCATAGGGTTCGTTGCGCTTCCGGGACGACCTCGATGGCGCCTTTGGATAGAAGCGCAGAAATCTTGGAATCGAGGAAAGGATCCGGGGGGGGGAGGGGTGTTTGACGATATAATGAGGTAAGTCGGGAGGCGAAATGAACTCTATGGCGTACCCGACCCGCAAGATGGTAAGCACCCAGATATCAGTTGAAATTTCTTCCTACTTTCGTCAGAAAGGGGAAGAGTCGGGTCCAGACGGGAGGGGTGTAAGATGGAGGAGATGGCAGGTGATCGAAGCGGTCAAACGGACTGCTTGGGCTGCTGGGATTTTTTAGGGGCTTGTTGGCGCACCCTATTGGGATAACGAGAGTCATATGGGAGGTGAGCGCAGGAGATGGCTGGCGTCTGGCATAATATGGTTTCCAGGAATGGTAACAGCGTCGGGGTGTCGATGCTGAGACACCCACGTCGAGGTGTCGATGCCGAGACACCGAGGTTGCGAGCCTGTTTCCGACTATCATCGACAGCCTTTAAGGCTTCGTCAATGGTAGAGTGGAAAAGACCTTCGCCATCAAAGGGGAGATCCTCAATCCGGAATTTCACGTCGGGCTGTAAAGAGGTACCTCTTAGCCAAGCATGACAATGGAGACCGACAGAGGAGACAAGAACTTTCGAGGAGCAAGTGACAGCATGACAGACTGAATTAATTTGCTGTTTCGAGATCGTACAAATTTCTGATAAAGCTCCTGACAACGTTGGACAGTGTTCCTCTGGAACAAACTGTAAGATGGGACAGACCGCATTAGCCACATTAAAGGCATAGGCCGACAGATATGACAGGTAGGTGTCAATACAAAGATCCATAGAGGCGAAGGAATACAGCTTCCTCGCGATAACATCGATCTTCCGGCCCTCGCGATCGGGAGGTGCAGAGTGGCAGGCAGATTGCTTCGATTTCGAAGAAGATTGAACAATCATGAGCCCTACGGGGGAGGGCGGGGCATAAATTTAACAAATAAATAAATAAATAAATAAATTCGGCGGAGGCTGGCTGAAGAGAAACTTCCCCGAGCTCTCTTGGACCGTATAGAGAGCTTCGTATTGTTTGGCGACTGGGGGAATGGAAGCGGGATGAACCCATGTCTCCTTGAGGGTGGAGAGGTGGACCGGCAATAGAGGCAGGACCGTCAAAGGCGGGAGGTCACCCTGAACAAGCTTGTGAACAACATCAGTCACAGCCGGGGATTCAGTGGAACCCTGGACCTGAAGGGCGAATGCCAACCTGGTTACAAGTTCCAGATACACTTTCAGGCCTTCAATAGGTGAAACGGACCCCGAGGGCCGAAGGTCATCTTCGATATGCGAAACATCGAGTTCGAGATCTGCCAAATCCGAGTTGTCGGAAATCGACATGGGAGAGGAGGATCTCCGCTACTGAGTGAGATCAGCCGGTATCGAGTCATCAACACGGGGATGAAGCACAGGTTCTGAGAGAGAACACTTAGGGGCACCCTAGGCCTCGAGAGGTCAGGAGGCTGGTCAGGGGCCATAGAACGGGCCGAAGTCACGGACTGAGATCGTCTGAGACCTCTGATAATAATAAGGATAGTAATCTGGTCGATCTCGTTCATCAGACCAGTATTCGTCATCAGAAGGTGATCCCGAAGGAGAAGGTGACTGGCGACGAATAAGACGCTTTCGATCATATCGAGATCAATGGCCAGCAGAATGCTCCGTGCCCTCCAAATGGTGGATCGGGGTACGGGAGTGTGGCGTCAGAGATCGAGAATCCCGGTGACAAGACAAGTCAGGAAGAGATCTTGTAGATTGACCCAGTGGAGTAAGGCCAGAGGCTGAAGAGAGCGTAGGTGGCGGTGTCGGAGGCCGCAAAGTGGACTTGTTAGGTACAACAGCCACAGCAGGGGTCGATGTCGTTAAACCAGTAATGACGACTGGGTCGACAGCCGAAGCGGATGTCGAGGGCTTGACTTTCGATTTCGAGGAAGCTTTACCCTCAGGCCATGTAGATCTTAACTTTGCTGCCTTCGAGGAGGATTCTAATTTTTTAGAAACAGTCGAAGCCATGGCAGGGCGCAAGGCGGCCTCTAAAAGCACAGCCCTAAGGCGAGTCTCCCTATTATGTTGAGCTTGTCTGGTAAAACTAGCACAATGAATACAAGTATCGACTCTATGGGATTCCCAGAGACAAAACAGGCACAAATTGTGACCGTTGTTCGAAGGAAGTTTAGCTGGGCAATAACGTCACAGTTTTTAAAACTTTGTTTTGCCCATATGTTCTCTACCCCACTCACTATAAATAAAGGGGGGGTGAGAGAAGGAGAAAAAGAAGTATTTAATTTTTTTAATATATATATAAGAACAAGAAAAGTTGAAGAGTGAAGACGGAAGGGAACAAAAGAGAGAGAAAAAGAGAAATGTATACTTAGCTGAGGCAAGTACGGAACAACAAAAACGAGGTGTGAACACACAGGTGGTCGAAGAAGAACTGAGTGGGAGGCGGCTCTCCCCCCCGCTCCAAGCATGCATAGTACGTGCCTGCTCCCCAGGGCGGGAAGAGAGCCCGCCAAAAGTTTTCTGAGGCAAAGCTCTAGAAGTTTCTCCGATCGAGGTCGAGCACAGGCGCCCGACCCATGTGTGGGACTGCACAGAGACCACAACGAAGATCTTGTTTTATATATGGAAAGATGAAACACTAATAGAGAATGTTTCAGGACATAGCTGAAGGGGAAAAGCAAGTCATGTACAGCAGCTCTGAATTCTAGCCAAGACCCAGGGCTCACTCCTTGTCAGAGGAAGAAGCAGGATGGTGGTGATGTGAATTAGCAGCTCAGAAGCTTCCTTGTCAGTCCGCATCGCACCCGTGCTATCCACCCCATCAACGACTCCTGTCAGACATGGAAGTCTAACATCAACTCAGCCTCTCTACGGCTGTTAATAAAGCACATCCCCGTATCTTCCTGGAAATAAAACACTGCTCTGTGCTAGTCCTATCATTAACAGCATTAAAAGCGTTAACATACAGCGGCTGATGTAAATTACCCAATCAACATGAATGCACCAACAAGCAGACTGCCACCACCCCGGGTACATTAAATATCATTACTCTAGACATGACATTCCCGTGTGCATCATCATGTACATTAGCCTGAGGCATGACAGTCTAGTCTAGAGGCAAATGAGGACATCAAAGCCACTTGGGCCTAAGCCAGGCCTAGCCCCTGCCATGCTGGAAGGGGCACAGGTGTCGCTCAGCTCCGACCCCAGCCGGCGGCAGCAGAGACCGCTAACTCAGGCTTGCCCAACAGCTGGGTCCAAGCTGAGCAGCCAACATAAGAACGCCAGAAGAGCCCCGTGGGATCAGTCCGGCGGTCCATCTATTGCAGCATCCTGTCTCACACAGTGGCCAATCAGCTCCTCTGGAGGTCCAACAACAGGGCACAGAGAGTCCCTTCTGGCCCTGGGGGTCAGAGGCTTACTAACGCCTCTGCACATGGAGGTTCCCCTTAGTCACCATGGCTAGTAGCCATGGACAGACTTCTCCTCTATGAGAAAGACTGCTCTCATGCTAAAGCTCATGATCAAGGTTTATAAGATTATGCATGGGATAGAGGAGGTCGAGAAAGAAGTACTTTTCTCCCTTTCTCACAAGACAGGAACTCGTGGGCACTCCATGAAATTGCTGAGCAGTCCGGTTAGAACGGATAAAAGGAAGTACTTCTTCACCCAGAGAGTGATTAACACAAGGAATTCACTGCCACAGGGGGGGTTGGCGGCTACAAGCACGGACGGCTGCAAGAGGGAATTGGATAAAGAAGAGGAAGAGATTGGATTTATACCCCGCCCTTCACTACCCAAAGGTCTCAGAGTGGCTTACAACCTCCTTTCCCGTCCCCTCCCCACAACAGACACCCTGTGAGGTAGGTGGGGCTGAGAGAGCTCTGACAGGAACTGCTCTTTTTCAAGAACAGCTGTGCCATAATTAAGGCTTGCCCAAGGTCATCCAGCCAGGTGCAAGTCAGGGTTCCCTCTAAACTGAGTTAGTGTGAGCTAGCTCACAGTTTTTTGGCCTCCGGCTCACACATTTTTGTCTTAGCTCAGGAAGAATGGCTCCAGAGCAAACTAATTTATGTAGTGGCCAAATTGCTTGCTCACAACTTTAATGGCAGTAGCTCACAAAGTAAAGTTTTTGCTCACAAGACTCCACAGCTTAGAGGGAACACTGGTGCAAGTGGAGGAGTGGGGAATCAAACCCGGTCCTCCCAGATTAGAGTCCGTGCACTTAACCACTACACCAAACTGGTTCCATAAACATGGAGCAGAGGTTCATCAGTGGCTATTAGCCACAAGGTATAGATAGGAACTCTCAATCTGGGGCAGGCGATGCACTGTATTCTTGGTGCTTTGGGGGGGGGCAACAGTGGGAGGGGCTTCTAGTGTCCTGGCCCCACTGCTGGACCTCCTGATGGCACCTGGTATTTCTGGCCACTGTGTGACACAGAGTGTTGGACTGGAGGGGCCTTTGGCCTGATCCAACACTGGTTTCTCTTACGTTCTTATGTAACGAAGGCGTGGATGACCTGGGCTCCTCACATTCTAAAACCCTTTGCAGGGAAACTCCAAAAACAGTTGTGTGATCAAACAGCGACAGGTACGCCCTCCACTATCCTCGTCAACCTGTCGTGGCCCACAGATTTTGGCTTGGCACAGTAGCAAGTTATTATTTATTTTATAGACATTATTTACAGTCTGCCTTTCTCAGAGAGACTCGGGGCGGATTACACACAGTGAGTCAGGACAGTCAACAAAACGCATTAGGACTTCAGAAGTCTGGAACCACCAGAAGGAACAAAAGCACAGCGTAAGTATTCACACAGTGCATTAAGCAGTGCAGAAATCACATAACAGGATCCTACTTGCAATAAGCTACACGCAGCAGTATAGACCACAGTTCCTAATTATTTATCCAAGGGAAGAAGGAGAAGGAGGAGATTGGATTTATACCCCGCCCTTCACTCAGAGTGGCTTACAATCTCCTTTCCCTTCCCCTCCCCACAACAGACACCCTGCGAGGTAGGCGGAGCTGAGAGAGCTCTTTTGAGGACTGCTCTTGAGAGAACAGCTCTGAGAGAACGTGCGACTGACCCAAGGTCCCACCAGCAGCTGCACGTGTAGGAGTGGAGACTCAGACCCGACACTCCCAGATTAGAGTCCGCGCTCCCAACCACTACACCAAACTGGTTTTGCGAACCTTTTGCTATGTTGCCACCCGGGTACCTGTGCAGAAAAGCCCTCTTGAAATAATTCAGTTTTGCAGTTTCCGGAAGGCCGGGAGCCTTCCTGACCCCCTCCAGCAGGCCGTCCCACAAGGGAAGAGCCGCGACGGAGAAAGCATTATGTACGGGCAGTTGTTGCTTCTGCCCACTTGCAGGTTGGCACCCGCAGAAGCTCCTGCTGACATGAGGGAAGCTGTAGAGGCGGAGCAGAGGGGAAGAGACAGTCCCGCCAACAAGAGGGGCCAAGGCCATGAAGGGCTTCGTAGGTGGCCGGCGATACCTTCGACTGAGCTCGGGGACAGATGGGCAGCCAGTGGAGCATCTGCAGAA
Organism: Gekko japonicus; assembly: GCF_001447785.1. Classification (NCBI taxonomy): domain Eukaryota; kingdom Metazoa; phylum Chordata; class Lepidosauria; order Squamata; family Gekkonidae; genus Gekko; species Gekko japonicus. The sequence goes on along the minus strand of NW_015163658.1, from coordinate 20,790 downwards.
TGGGGGGGGGGGATACGCACGCTCCATCTAACAGAATCTCCTGATAACAGCCAGGCCGCAGCATCCTGCACCAAGTGGAGCTTCCAAATGGATTCCGAGGGGAGACCAATGTGCAGTACATTGTGGTAGTCCACTCTTGATGGTACTGTGGTGTGGATCCTGGTGGCCAGGTCAGCCTCATTAAGTGAAGGGGCCATCTTCTGGGATAGGCTGCGTTGGCAGAAAGACTTTTTTGCACCTGCATTAACTGGCTGCTCCAGGAACGAAGCTGGATCCCGTATGACCTCGAGGCTTTTAACTGAGTCAGAAAGAGTTGCCTGAATGCCATTTAAAGCGGGGAAGAACAACGTCCTTCAGGACCTCCTCCTTCTCAACCAGCACTATTTGTGGTCAGCAGGGATCATTTCCTGCTGGAGTGCCCCAGAGCAGCGCTCTGGCAGTAAGGAGGCCCAGGTCCCGGCCTCCTGAGGGGGAGGGATTAAATGCCTGGCTTTCCAGCCTGATCTTCCCAGCCGTGAGGCACCTGGAGAAAATCGAGCAGGGAAGCCAGGCATGTCTGCCCGCTTCCCCTTCCCCTGCCATGGCAGGTTGGCTGGAGAGGGGAAGGGGAGGTGGGCAGACATGCCCTCCTTTCCCCCTGAGCCTCTCCGCTTTTGCGGAGAGACTGAGGGGGGCATTTAAACTCATTTGCATATGCCTTAACTCACTTTCAACATGCCTGCCCTTTGTCAGGGGGCGTGGCATATGCAAATGAGTTATGCAAATGAGCTCCTGCATTGCTTCTTCTAGGAAATGACCCCTGGAGGTCAGCATTTACTCTTCTTCCTCCCTGATTTCTCTAGCAGATGCAGGCAACTGGCGTGTATCTCACTGCTTCTACCTGCTCCGAAACTGAGTGCAACGCAAGGCACTTTCCCCCCGAGTTCTCTGCAATTCACAGAGCTTTTCCAGGAGGGGATCTTTTTTTTTGGGGGG
>NW_015163658.1:7769-19721 GCF_001447785.1 Gekko japonicus | reverse complement strand
GTTGCTACTGAGATACTAACTTGCTTCCCTACAACGAAGCAGAAAACCCCGCGACTGTACGATTGGCTGCTTCGTTCAGTCAGCCACAGGGAAGCTTCACAATGCTGACAATTCACGGCTTCCTCTAACGGCTTCTGGCGTTACTGGAAAGCTGTGAGCCTCCTCAGAAGCTCACAAAGGGGTCACCTGGCAAGCGTGACTTCCACTCCCGGAGTAACTTTGTATCGCAAGGCAAGTGCGGATATTTACCTACACATTCTGCCATAAATAGCAGCCCCTTTGGGGTTCCGCAGCTGCAGGTGCGAACGGCACGTCACTCTGGAAACGACGCCCCGAAAGAAGAGCTCGTTTACTTGGAGGCACCACCGGCGTCAGCTGCACACTGTAGGCACCCCCAACCCCCCCCAGAGTGTACTCCTTCCACAGAGATTTTACAGTGCACTGAATTAACTGGGGTAAACCGCCCTGAGCACCACGTCAGTAGGGAAGAGCAGTTAAGGAATCGAATTTAATAATAATTTAAAAAGAGAGAGAGAGAGAGGGAGAGGGAGAGACGTCAAGAACAAGATGGCATTTCAGGTCCTGCATGACAGCCCCCCCCCCCCCCCAGGTCACAGGTCCTGATTTTGCTTACCTCAAGCAGCAGCAGAGTCTCCTGTTCTGTCCATTCTCGCCCAGCGCTGGCGCTTTTGCTCTGTGGAAGGAAAGAGGAGGCCGTTCACTTCTCTCCACCCCAACGCACAGCCGAGTTAGGCGGCTCCTGTCCCCAGGCTGTACACATCACAGACCTGGACCAGCACACCAGAGCTGAAGGAACACCTACTTGCTAAGTTATTAAAACGTTTCCTTCCCACCTTTCCTCGTGGCTCAGGGCTAGCTACTACCAGGGCCGGGGCCTTTTCAGTGGCGGTCCCTACCTGGTGGAACGAGCTCCTGGAGATCAGGGCCCTGCGGCATTTCTCACAGTTCCGCAGAGCCTGCGAGACGGAGCTCTTCCGCCAGGCATTTAATTAGGGGCCGCCGCTGTCGTAGAGCCCTAGCTCACTGTTTTAACACCGAGCCGATGCCATAAGAAATTATGAGCAGAAGAACATCTGAGAAGCGGAAATTTATTTTGAAAACGAGCCACCTAAGTTAATCTTTTAACTGCCGCCAGCACTTTGTGTTTGTAATTGTTTTATCTGTTGTGTTTTAAGTAATTGTCTGATTTTAACTGTATTCATGCTTGTATGGAAGCCGCCCTGAGCCTGCTTTGCAGGGAGGGCAGGATATAAATCTGATAAATAAATAAATAAACAATAGTTAACAATAGTTGTAGTTAACAACAATAAAATGGCAAACACTGAAATCTCCCCCCCCCCAAAGATGCCTGCCAATCTAACCCCCCCCCCCAAAGCCCTGGCAAACAGGCGGACCTGGCAGCGCTTCCTGGAGACCTCCAAGGAGCCCCCCCACCTCTTCAGGGAGCCCCTCCCACAGAGCTGGAGCCACGATGGAAAAGGCCCAGGCTCTGGGCGATGCCAGACGGGCCACCCTAAGTGATGGGATACCCAAGTGATGGCTGCCTGACAACCGTCATCAGTGTACAGAGGTATACAGAGACAAAGAAACATATAGCTGGAAGGGATACTAAAGGTCATCTAGCCCAACCCCTTACACAAGGAAGGAGATTCACAGCCACCTCCACCACTCCCCCCCCCCCAGTGACCCCTGCTGTATGCCCAGAGGCAGGTAAAAGAACTTCAGGATCCCTGGGTCAATTTGGCCTGGGGAAAATTCCTTCCTGTCATGGGTCCTGGATCCACTGAGGCTGACTATTCCTCAGATAAGGAAGAGGCATGGAGTAACCCAGCCCCCTCTGGAGTCAGCCCAGAAGAGAAAACTTTACCAGCACCTGAGGGAGAAGAGGCCCCAGCAGCTGCACAGGCGGGCCAGCAAGGCGAAGAGACTGAGGTGCAGCCCGAGGGAGAGACTGATCCAGAGCCTGGCCCAGCACCCCCAGTTGGAGACACCCGGGGGCCAGAGTCCCCACCTAGCTCACGTGAATGTCCCCGGCGCAGGGCACACCAGAGTCTGGATGTGCAAGAGAGGAGGAGGAGTGCTGGACTGCAGCTGTTGCACAGGCAATGTGAGGGGCTGTGAGTATTTGCAGATTGACTCCCAGGGAAGGGAGGATTTGGTCATTACCAACCCCGCCCACCTGCCTCAGTGCGGAAGCAACTGTGCTTTCTCGGACCTAGCCCCGGCCGACAGCCTCCACTCCTGGCTCCTGAAAACTCTGACTGATTTCCTGGCTTTCTGACCTTCGGCTCTGTTTCTCAGCTTGCTTTTGGACTGTGTATCCAGCTTTCAGTGAAGGGTATCCATGTCGACCGGCCAGACCTAGTACACTTCCTGACCCCCAATGTGGCAATCAGTATTTACCCTGGGCATGTAAGGACGGACCACAAGAGGGCGAACACTGGCTCATCCCTTCCTGCCCTCCCCCTCGCCATCTGCCTAAATCCACGGTGAGTCAACTGGGAAGGATGGGGCCCTTCAGAATGAAGCCATGGGCCCCTGGGTCTCTTGCAGTGCTTCTGGGGGTGCAGAACAATATTTGGGGCTGTCCTGCTCGGAGCGGAGGCAGGGACCTCCTCTTGGAATCCAGGCTTGCTGAGCAGACAAACTGACTGGAGTTCCAAGATAAGAAGCCGGTACAGGCAACCACTCCGTACAGATGCATTTCCTTTCTACTGATTCAAAGAGTCGGTTACCACCAGAGGACAGACGCCTGGTGCACAGCTGACCCAAGAAGGAGAGGTTACTGCACCAAAGGGCAGGAAGGACCACGGGGGGAACCTCCAGCGACACGGCACGCGAGGCAAGGGGGCCTCGATCCAGCCAACACAGATTAACCAGGACCTCATTCTCTCTAACCAGGCGGTGACAGAAACGAGCACATTGCCACAACCCTCCCGAGGAATGCAAGGAAGGGCTCCAGACAAAGTCAGCTAACGGCAAGGTAGTGAGGAGAAGGCAAACAAACATGACCAGCTGCCGATCCTCCTGGTCCAACGTAGGACTATTCCAAATAGTGACAAATGTCCCAGCGGTTTTGGCAGGCATTTCCAAAATAGTGAGCTCTCGTGTCAAATAATCATTACAAGCGCTCTGACCTGGGTAGCCCAGGCAAGCCCAAGCTCGTCAGGTCTTGGAAGCTAAGCAGGGTCGACCCTGGCAAGTACTTGGACAGGAGACCTCCTTGGAATACTAGCAGTCGGGAGCAGTGTTCCCTCTAAGCTGAGTTGGTGTGAGCTTTTCTTGTTGTTCAGTCGCAGTCGAGTCCGACTCTTTGCAACCCCATGGACCACATCACGCCAGGCCTTCCTGTCTTCTGTCGTGCTCAGTTGCCTCGATAACACTGTCTGACCATCTCATCCTCTGCCGTCCCCTTCCTCTTTGACCCTCAATCTTTTCCAGCATCAGGGTCTTCTGCAATGAGTGCTCCCTTCTCATTTGGTGGCCAAAGTATTTGAGCTTCAGCTTCAGTATCTGGCCTTCCAGGGAACAGTCAGGGTTGATTTCTCTTAGGATCGACTGATTGGATCTCCTTGCAGTCCAAAGTGTGAGCTAGCTCACAGTTTTTTAGCCTCTGGCTCACACATTTTTGTCTTAGCTCAGGAAGGATGACTACAGAGGAAACTAATTTATGCAGTAGCCAAATTGCTCATTCACAACTCTAATGCCAGTAGCTTACAAAGTAGAATTTTTGCTCACAGGACTCCACAGCTTAGAGGGAACATTGGTCGGGAGGCGGCAGCAAGCTTTATTCAGCCACCTCTCTGAATATCCTCCAGGCCCCCAGTAGGGGTCAGTCACCGTGACTTCCAGGTGCACACATACACATATGAAAAATACAGAGAAGAATCATTGCATGCCTCGAAACCAGCAGCAATACAGAAAGCCAGATGCCAAAGACAGGTTTCTCTGTGGGAGTTATATTCCACCTTACTCAGCGTTTTCAGCTCCTACCTACACAGGCACTGGGTAACAGCTGTTCCGAACCAAATACGAAAGGCTTCAGAATTTGAATATGCAGACGCTCAAAACAGTGCCCACTACACAAGTCTTGGAGAAAGAATGGGCCTAAATGTTTCTCAGCAAACAACGAGAAGCAGCCTCTGCTCAAGAAAATCTTGTTCAAATGTAAATTATTTTTTTTCTGGGGGAGGAAACCATCTGCCTTACCTTTGCTAATGTTTTCTTTGAGTATATATCTGTGCGAAGCCCAAAGTTTTGCAGATCAGTAGGTTTTTCCTTGTTTTTCTCAGGGAAATTCAACATCTGTTGAGCAGCTGGGATCTATGTAAAGAAAGGCAAAGTGACCAGAACAGGAAAGAACCTATGAAAGTATCATGAACGGACATAATTACAAATACAATATATCAACATTACTAAGATTATAATGCTGAATGCTGGAAGCTTGCTAGGGATACTCTAGGACCACGTTTCTCCCAATTTGCCAGGCAACGAGCACAAACTCTCTTACATCAGCCATCAGAAACCACCTTTTATATCCTAACCATAAAATGGCTTGGAATTTCAATGGGTACCACTATCCAGTGCTCCCTCTGAGTTAGTGCGAGCTAGCTCACAGTTTTTTAACCTCCAGCACACACATTTTTGTCTTAGCTTACTCAGGAAGGAGGGCTCCGGAGCAAAGAAGAAGAAGAGATTGGATTTATACCCCGCCCTTTACTACCCAGAGGAGTCTCAGAGCGGTTTAGAATCTCCTTTCCCTCCCTCTCCCCGCAACAGACACCCTGTGAGGTAGCTGGGGCTGAGAGAGCTCTGACAGAAAATGCTCTTTTTCAAGAACAGCTCTTCCCAGAACTACGGCTTGCCCAAGGTCATCCAGCCAGGTGCAAGTGGAGGAGTGGGGAATCAAACCCGGATCTTACAGTTTGGTGTCGTGGTTAAGTGCGTGGACTCTAATCTGGGAGAAGTGGAGGAGTGGGGAATCAAACCCGGTTCTCCCAGATTAGAGTCTGTGCACTTAACCATGACACCTGCCCACCCCTGTACCAGACATGATGGACCAGAGATGATGTACAAGGGCTGCCAGGCCACTGGTCTACCCTGTCCAGTCCATCCTGGTTGGTACTGGCGCTCCAAGAGACCTAATGGTAATGAAAGGAATGGGAAACAGTCACAGTAAACTAAATAAATCAGACCCGAAGGAAACTGGAATAGTGCGCTAAATGTCTATATAGTACAGTATGTAGTTCAATGTTCGCAGTATATCAAAAGTGTACAAAAATAATTTTAGCAATCATCATGGTCGAATTCATGGTTGTGAATGATGTTGCCCGTTCAGAATGCACTGTGATAAACATGACTACTACAGACTGAAAGTCTTTGAAGAAGAGTCGACTATCCAGACACCGTTTGATGTATCAGTAACAAGACATTGTTGTTTAGAGGAAGTTCCAATGAAACGACACATCATTCCAGAGAACATCGTTCACAACCATGAATTCGACCATGATGACTGCTAAAATTATTTTTGTGAACTTCTGATATACTGCGAACATTGAATTACATACTGTACTATATAGGCATTTAGCGCACTACTTCAGTTTCCTTCGGGTCTGATTTGTTCAGTCTCCAAGAGACCCAGGCGGAACACATTCCTAGCCCTGCTACTTAAGATCCTCTCTCAGCTGGAAACACCAGAAATCGAACCTGGAACCCTTCCAGACTCAGCTACGACTCTTCCGCGTATGGCTACACGTGTCTGGAACCGTGACTGGTAAAAGCACCCAAATGTGCAGAGAGGTAAGTTTCTTCTCAAGAGCTTCCAGGTGGTCCCATATAGAGCTGGCTGGAGCTACAGGAACTTCTCATCAAATGAACCTCCGGACTGCAGGCAGGACTGGAACTTCCGGACTGCAGAGATTCATCAGAAGAAAGAACCCTGCCGGGGTCCAAAGAGGATGCTGCACAGATTGGGCAGTTACAAGCGATGACGACTTGGGGATCTTTACCTGAGGCACGCGAAGATGAAGTGGCATAAGCCCCGAAGGGGTGTCGGCGAGCACGTTGAAATGCGGGGTGGGAGGAGGGCCCATGGCCATGGGCCGGCTTTCGGGGTCCACTTGGTAATTAATGAGTCCCCACTGCTCCAGGAAGGCGTGCACTCTAGAAGGCAACAGCACAACAAAGGGGGAAACGGACTGATGAAGGGCAACAAGAACAGACCGGCAGACGGAGGTGTGTAAAAAGACAAGGAAGCTGGCAAACGAGTCCTGCAGAAAACCCTATAGTCTTATACGCAAGGCGAAGCGACAGATTTCCCACAAAATCAGAACAGCACCATTTCCCTAGACTTAATGAAGCAGACTAATAAATTTTTGCAATAACACACATCTGCAGGAAAACAATTAAGAGTCCTAATAATGTATTCTTGGTGCTTGGGGGGCAACAGTGGGAGGGCTTTCTGGAGTACTTCTGGCCCTGCCGGGTTAACGGCTAACGGTGCATGCCTACAGAATCCACCTCTCTGTACATGTAAACTGAGAGGGTATTTCTGATGCGGTCCACTTTTTAAGCCATAAATTAACCCCCCCCCCCCCCCCCCCCCCCACGCTTGTCAGGCAGAAAGATTTTCATCTTGAACGATTACTGCTCTGAAGACGCATTTTCCAGCAGGCTTACCTCATTACTGCACAAACATCCCCTGTCAAGTTCCTTCGGCAGGCAGTGCTGGTCAGGTACTCTTGAGGGTTCAAGCGATAGGTATCGATCATGAAATTGCGGTAAGCTAAGAATCTGGAAAGAAATCCACAGACATGTTATGGAGGGGCTTCCCTGCCATGGGCCGCCTGAGAAACATTCGCAAACTCTGTACAGGTTCTCTGAATCCTCCATCCGTCCAATGCAACCTGAGTCAGATTGAGGTGACGAGAGAGGAGGTCCTACGACTGCTAGACAACTTAAAAACTGATAAATCACCAGGCCCGGATGGCATACATCCGAGAGTTCTGAAAGAACTCAGATGTGAACTTGTGGATCTCCTGACAAAAATATGTAATCTTTCCTTAAAATCTGCCTCCATTCCTGAAGACTGGAAGGTAGCTAATGTCACTCCCATCTTTAAAAAGGGTTCCAGAGGAGATCCGGGAAATTACAGGCCAGTCAGTCTGACTTCGATACCGGGTAAGTTGGTGGAAACCATTATTAAGAATTAATAGGCACATAGATGAACAAAAACTATTGTGGAAGACTCAGCATGGGTTCTGTAAGGGAAGATCTTGTCTCAAAAACCTGTTAGTGTTCTTTGAGGGAGTGAACAAACATGTGGACAAGGGGAACCCAATAGATGTTGTTTACCTTGACTTCCAGAAAGCTTTTGATAAAGTTCCTCATCAAAGGCTCCTAAATAAGCTCAATAGTTATGGGATAAAAGGACAAGTCCTTTTGTGGATCAAAAACTGGCTGATTAATAGGAAACAGAGAGTGAGTATAAATGGGCAATTTTCTCAGTGGAAGGTGGTAGGCAGTGGGGTAGCGCAGGGATCAATACTCGGTCCGATGCTTTTTAACTTATTTATTAATGATTTGGAGTTGGGAGTAAGCAGTGAAGTGGCTAAATTTGCAGATGACACAAAGTTGTTCAGGGTGGTAGAACCAGGGAAGATTGTGAGGCACTCCAAAGGGATCTGTCAAGGATGGGCGAGTGGGCGTCAACGTGGCGAATGGGGTTCAATGTGGCCAAGTGCAAAGTGATGCACATTGGAGCAAAAAATCCTAACTATAAATACACCTTGATGGGGTCTGAACTGGCAGAGACTGAACAAGAGAGAGATCTTGGAGTCGCAGTAGATAACTCACTAAAAATGTCCAGACAGTGTGTGACTGCAATAAAGAAGGCCAATGCTATGCTGGGGATTATTAGGAAGGGAATTGGAAACAAATCAGCCAGTATCATCATGCCCCTGTATAAATCGATGGTACGTCCTCATTTGGAGTACTGTGTACAGTTCTGGTCACCACACCTCAAAAAGGATATTGTAGCAAGGATATTGTAGCGTTGGAAAAAAATGCAGAAAAGGACAACTATAATGATCAAAGGGTTGGAACACTTTCCCTATGAAGAAAGGTTAAAGCGCTTGGGGCTCTTTAGCTTGGAGAAACCACGGCTGAGGGGTGACATGTTTGAGGTTTATAAGATTATGCTTGGGATAGAGCAGGTCGAGAAAGAAGTACTTTTCTCTCTTTCTCACAATACAAGAACTCGGGGGCACTCCATGAAATTGCTGAGCGGTCGGGTTAGAACGGATAAAAGGAAGTACTTCTTCACCCAAAGAGTGATTAACAGATGGAATTCACTGCCACAGAAGGTGGTGGCGGCTACAAGCATGGATGGCTTCAAGAGGGAACTGGATAAGCATAAGGAGCAGAGGTCCATCAGTGGCTCTTAAACTCAAGGTATAGATAGGAACTCTTGGTCTGGGGCAAGGGATGCTCTGTATTCTTGGTGCTGGGGGAGGCAACAGTGGGAGGGCTTCTCTAGTGTCCTGGCCCCACTGCTGGACCTCCCGAAGGTACCTGGTATTTTTTGCCACTGTGTAACATAGAGTGCTGGACCAGGTGGGCCACTGGCCTGATCCGACATGGGCTTCTCTTATGGTCTTATGTTCTTATAGGAACTCTCAGGCTGGGGCAAGGGATGCTCTGTATTCTTGGTGCTGGGGGAGGCAACAGTGGGAGGGCTTCTCTAGTGTCCTGGCCCCACTGCTGGACCTCTTGATGGCCCCTGGTATTTTTGGCCACTGTGTGACAGACAGAGTGTTGGACTGGGTGGGCCACTGGCCTGATCCAACACTGGCTTCTCTGATGTTCTTATGGATAAACATATGGGGCAGAGGTCCATCAGTGGCTATGAGCCACCACGTATAGATAAAAACTCTAGGGCTGGGGCAAGGGATGCTCTGTATTCTTGGTGCTTGGGGGGGCAACAGTGGGAGGGCTTCTAATGTCCTGGCCCCACTACTGGACCTCCTGATGGACCCTGGTGTTTTTGGCCACTGTGTGTCAGAGTGTTGGACTGGATGGGCCTTTGGCCTGATCCAACATTGGCCTCTCTTATGTTCTTATGATCTAGAGGTTCCTCCTTCTCCACTCAGTGCCATGCCCAGCTCGCCTTTCTGACAGTGGCCTCCTCCCGATTCAAGCGGGGGACACGCTGGATTTGCCTCTCTGGCTCCCGGCAGCACTGAATAGAAGTCCAGTCGCCCATTTCAGGCGCCAAAGCAGCAAGCCCTGTCGCAGCAAGAGGATCAGCAGGAGCACCCTGGGCCAACCGAATAATGGCACTTCCAAAAAAAAAAAAAACCCTGGCGAAACCCAAAGGACTGAATGGCCCAAGCCCCTCTCTAAAGGTTACCTGGCAGGACCCAGGCTGAGAGGCACTTTAGCTTTGACATCTTCTCATCAAAATCATGCCATAGCAAGTTAGGATGCTAGGTTTCCTTCCTTCCTTCCTTCCTTCCATCCTTCCTTCCTTCCTTCCGTAAGTTAATCACTTTATTACATCATCACAACTGGGAATCCAGACAAGACGCAATTTATGCTAGATGGGAAGGCTGGTGTTCTAGTGGAACAGGCTTCATTTATGATGGATGGAGCAGAGCTGGCATTTGCGAAAACAGATTTAGAGCTTTAAGGGTGCTCACGGACCCAGCCTAGCTGTTTGAAAAGCAGGCTGGTACAGTGGCCCTCAGATGCATCTGGTCTGCCAACTCTGTCCTGTCTTAAGACTCCCACCAATCTGGCCACACTGGTCCACACTTCTGTAACCTCATCGCTGGATTACTGTAACACGCTCTACGTTGGGCTGCCCTTGAAGAAAACTTCGAAACTGCAGCAAGTCCAGAATGCGGCAGGCCGGCTATTACCAAGGGCTAGCTGACATATCTTGCCCATTTTGAAACAGCTGCACTGGCTGCCAGTTTGTTTCCAAATTAATGTCAAGGTGATGGTTGTGCTGTGAAGCCCGTCACTCCGTGGGGCCTGCGTTTCTAAAGGGCCCTCTCCTCCCATAAATTCTATGTGCCAACTATGGACTTCAGGCCACCAAAGTGTGCTGGATCTGAACTCTTCAATGGAAGAACCTTCTTTGCGTCTTCATTCGCCATTACTTGATACTTAGTTGAAAAACCTACCCACGTTCCTATTTATACCTTAGTTAAAAGTGATGTAAAAGGCCGCACACTTCCAACTTTCCCTCTGAGAGCTGCTAAGCACATTAGTGTATCTTCTGACAAACCCTGGACTTAAAAGCAAGGACAAAAGCACTTATTTCAAGGTCAAAAGCACTAACAGCACAGGATATTGTCTCAGTGCTTACTATTTACACCCTTGGTTCAGCCAGATGCTGAACTGGTTTATCAGTAAAACAGAAAAGTGAGAAAATACTAAACACCCTCTAGCAACGTAGACTATTAGACTTGGCAGGAGTTATATTGCGTGTACATCGTTAAATGCAGAGTAAGGTAAAAAGTAATGACCACTGGATAATACTTTAAGGTTGGTGACGAAGAAACTGAAATTGTTCAAGATTTTCTATTCCTTGGCTCCATCATCAACCAAAAGGGAGACTGCGACCAAGAAGTCAGATTGAGATTGGGAAGTGCAGCCAGGAAGGAACTAGGAAAGATCCTTAAAGATGTGTTGCTGGTGATCCAGATCAAGATAATTAATGCCATAGTATTCCGCATTACTACGGTATGTAAGGGTGTGGAAGCTGAACAATGAAGAAAGCCGAGAGGAAGAAAGTAGATTCACATTTGAAATGTGGTGTTGGAAGAGAGTTTTACGGATACCATGGACCGCCAAAAAGACAGACCAGTGGGTATATTGCATACCCTGCAGTTGTGGACAGGTTTATATCGGGACCACACAGCTTAGCATTCAGAAAAGAACATGAAAGACACTGCAGACTGGGCCAAACTGAAAAATCAGCAGTGGCTGAACATAGCCTAACTCAAACAGGACACACTATCTTATTCCAAGACACTGAAAGGCTGCACGACACACCCGATTACCATGTCAGATTACACAGGGAAGCCATTGAAATTCACAAACATAAACACAATTTCAACAGGAAAGAAGAGAGTTTAAAAAGAAATAGGGCATGGTTTCCTGTCCTGAAAAACACAAAATGCACTACATCTTACAACAGCAGTACAGATAAGATTAGAATTTCAACAGCCAATCCATATGCAAAAGAACCTCCTCAGGAAAGCTCCTCCATTAGCATGTTCCACAGCCTGGGAAACTCCTACAAGAGAATGACTCAGCCCTACCCCACCTTCCTGAGTAGATATAAATTACCCTTCCTACCACCCTCGAGGATCCTTTTCTGCATGGGACAGATGTGCTCATCTGTGTTAGAAACTAAGCCAAGAGCCATTATGCATGAGATGCACTAGCAAAACACCAATGCTTTGGTCCGCTGATCACAGGGAAAAGGAAGTTAAGGATTAATTCCCCAAGGCACAAGTTAGCAGCTGCCTGCTATCTTCTTGGGTGTCCTTTCTCATCAAGAGGGCCCGTAGCTTTGGTCACGGTCCCACCGTCTGAAAAAGCAAGTGTATCTGTTCAGTGGTGCCTCGCATACAGACTTCCAAGGAGGGGCCCTTTGATTCAGAAGAAGAACTAGCCAACTCCCCCGTACAAGGAAGCATAAAAAGGTTTTGCACAAGGAGAGCCCTGGACCGCTGGGGCACCATCCTTATTACATATGCAGGTTTTTCTTGGTTCACAAAAAAACACAAGAGCAGAAAGAGAAATGAAAGAGAGGGGTCCGCATGAACCTGAGAACAAGAAAAGCTGTGAGACACAGACAAGAGAAACATCCAGAAGCCAAGGAAGAAAGGAAAACGCTGAACTGCTTCCTGAAGTCTT
>NW_015163658.1:5504-7736 GCF_001447785.1 Gekko japonicus | reverse complement strand
AAGGAGAGGATCCAGTACACTTCTGTGTCTTGTGGTCACAATCAATGACTCCTCTTCCTGAACACTTAGTAGGCAAAACATGCCAAGAGAACCTCACGCCTCAGTGACCCCCTTCTCTCCTCCCACCTCCTTCAACTGGTTTGCTGCCTCCGAAGAACTGTCCCTAAGGGCAAACAGATATCTGATGCTGTAGGAAAGGCAGCAATACCTGCAGCATTAACCCCTCTGGCAGTAGCTTTTCTAAATTACTGGATTAAACAGAGCTAATACTTGAGACACTGAAGAATAGATTCTTTTGAACTATGGTGCTGGAGAGTCCCTTGGACTGCAAGGAGATCGAATCAGTCAGTCCTAAAAGAAATCAACCCAGACTGTTCCCTGGAAGGCCAGAGACTGAAGCTGAAGCTCAAATACTTTAGCCCCCGAATGAGAAGGGAGCCCTCACTGGAGAAGAAGACCCTGGTGCCGAGAAAGACTGAAGGTCAAAGAAGCAGGGGACAGCAAAGGATGAGATGGTTAGACAGTGTTGTCGATGCAACGAACACGAAATTAAGCAAACTCTGGAGCACGACGGAAGACAGGAGGGCCTGGCGTGATCTGGTCCATGGGGTCGCGAAGGGTCAGACTCGACTGTGCGACTCAACAACAACAATACTGAGACGCCGCTACCCAAGGCATGGCATCCTTCATTTGGTGCTCCAATCCTCCCCTGAACAGACAGGTCAGGCAGCAACAATCCAAAGCCATTTGAGTATGGCCTTTGAGGAGGGAGGGGCCGTGGCTCAGTGGCAGAGCCTCTGCTTGGCATGCAGAAGGTCCCCGGTTCAATCCCCGGCATCTCCAGTTAAAAAGGACCAGGCAGGAGGTGATGGGCAAGACCTCAGCCTGAGACCCTGGAGAGCTGTAAAGAGGAGCTGTGGCTCAGTGGCAGAGCCTCTGCTTGGCATGCAGGAGGCCCCAGGTTCAGTCCCCGGCATCTCCAGTTAAAAAGGACCAGGCAGGAGGTGATGGGAGAGACCTCTGTCTGAAGCCCCTGGAGAGCGCCTGCCAGTCTGAGTAGACGACTGACTTTGATAGACTAATGGTCTGATTCAGCGTAAGGCAGTTTCATGTGTGAGGAGAGGAAAACCAACATTGGGGGAGAACGTTTAGAGCATAAGAACATAAGAAATATGTATTTCCCTTGCTGCCTGATGAGCTTTTCAGAAAGAGGGCGTGGCTACGGTGAGGCGGGGCTTGCTATTGTTTTCCCTCATGCAAATGAAAGAATTTTACTCTGGAGGAGGAGGAGTGGTCAGCAGCCGGACTCTCCTCAGTCACCCTGTGGCTCCATTCCCCATTTGGCTCTGCCTCCGGAGGCAGCTGCTTTGGGTTTGGCTCGGCTTCCTTGGACGCCATTTTGGGTTGATGCTCACCAAGGCTCCTTCTAAGCTGTGGAGTCTTGTGAGCAGAAATTCTACTTGGTGAGCTGCTGGCACTAAAGTTGTGAGCGAGCGGTTTGGCTGCTGCATACATTCGTTTCCTCTCGAGCCCTCCTTCCTGAGCCAAGACAAAAATGTGTGAGCCGGAGGCTAAAAAACTGTGAGCTAGCTCACGCTAACTCAGCTTAGAGGGAACACTGCTCAGGAGCAATGCTCCCTCTAAGCTGCAGAGTCTTGTGAGCAAAAATCCTACTTTGGGAGCTACCGGCATTAAAGTTGTGAGCCAGCGGTTTGGCTACTGCAGAAATTAGTTTGCTCTGGAGCCGTCCTTCCTGAGCTAAGACAAAGATGTGTGAGCTGGAGGCTAAAAAACTGAGCTATATCGCACTAAGTCAGCTTAGAGGGAACACTGATGCTCACCATCCTCTCTCTAAATCCCAGAAGTGCCCACAGCATCATAAAGGTTGGGGATCCCTGCTTGAAAGCCTACGGAGCTCCCCCAACCACCCACGGAGAGGAGTAATGGATAATAAATAAATAAAAAATCAACTCAAGTTTGCTGGGCGGTAACTTGCAGTCCTGGAGCCCTCCTCGCAGTACGGCCCTGCCTCAGCTACTCAACTCCAAGCCCAGGGATCATCACCACCAGGGGTCATTTCCCGCAGGAGCGCACAGGAGCGGAGCTCCGGCAGTAAAGAGCCCAGGGGGCGGGCACATGCAACAAGCCCCACCCCCTGCTCCCAGCAGCCCTCAGTCAGAGCAAGAAGCAGCCAGGTAAGCTGCAGAGCCCCCCCCCCCACCCCACACACAA
>NW_015163658.1:0-5116 GCF_001447785.1 Gekko japonicus | reverse complement strand
TCTGCGAGGACAGATCTGCATGCCCCCCCCCCCAAATACCGAGCAATCCAGAACAGTCCAGTGGCGCCTGAGCGGTGGGTGTTGCCTTCTGACACACTTCTGGTGATGTCAGGGGGTGTTGCCTATGCAAATGAGTTATGCTAATGAGCTCCCGCACCTCTTCTTCTACGAAATGACCCCTGCTCACCACGCTGCCGCCCAGCTTTTCTCAGGCCAGCCTCCCTCCACCACCCAAGCATTCCACTGCCCCTTTTATCCCACCTAGCACAACCCCGTGTGGCGTTCCACTCCCCCCCCCCCCCCCGCCAAGGCTCATCTGCACTCACTCACCAGAAATTCAGACTCCCTAACAGGAAGCAAGAGCCAGCTCCCTCAATCCAATCCTGCTGCAGATCCTAAATGCTGCGCGGAATCAAACCAGAACTCCCCACTGAAGTCTAGCCCAGGGGCGGCCGGACTGCCGCTCAGGAGCCGCGTGTGGCTTTTTCACACTGTCACGCAGTCTCATTTAAGGTCAAATAAAAAGCAAATTTGCACATTTTTCAATAAACACACGTGTGTGATATTTCTTCGTGTCTTGCAGCTCTCACACATCCGATGTTTATTCTATTTGGCTGTTACGTTAAGCAAGTTTGGCCACCCATGTACCTTTTGAAATTTCTATCTCTCGCGTTAAATCTCCGTTTATTAATATCTTAGCTGACTGCTTATCATAGATTGCTTTAATCATTTTCAAAAACTCTTCCCCCGCCTCCCATCTGTTTAGTTTTTCCAGCAAGAAATTCCAATTTAAATTATCGAATGTTTTTTCAGCATCGATAAATATCAGGGCCATACTTTTCCCCGGATGTTGCTCATAAAATTCCAGTATATTTAATATTGTTCTCACGTTATTTTTTATTTGCCTTTTTGGCAAAAATCCCATTTGGTCTCTATGAATAATTTGTAACAATACTCTTTTTAATCTACTTGCTAGTATATATGCGTATATTTTGTAATCGACGTTGAGAAGGGATATTGGCCTAAATTTTTTACTTCATTGACTTCTGTTCCTTGTTTATGAATTAAGATAATTTGGGCTTGTTTCCATGATTCTGGCATCCGGCCTTCCTCCCTAACGTTTGCTATTACGTTCTTCAGGTGCAATGACACTTCATCTTCAAAAACTTTATAAAATTCTGCCGGGATACCGTCGGGGCCAGGGTTTTTTTGATTTTTTAAATTTCTTATTGCCTCCACTATTTCAGACATAGAGATTGCTTCATTTAACATTCTTTTTTGGTCTTCTGTAAATTTTTCCTCTCTCTTTCCCCTGAAATAGAGGTTTATATTATCTTGGTGAATTTCTTCTCTTTGATATAGTTTCTTATAAAATTGCTCCACCACTTCTTTTAGGTCCTTTAGAGTATGTTTTTCTTCCTGTTTCAAAGTGCTGGTTCTTACCTTTAAGGCTCTTTATTATCTTCTTATCTTGTTCTGTTCTTATTTTATAAGTGAGCCACCTTGTGGGTTTATTCGTGTTCTCAAAATGAAACTGCCTTATATAGTTAATTTTTTTTTGCAATCTCATTGGTTAAAACACAATTTAACTGATGTTGTAGCATTTTAATTTTATTTTTGATAGTTTGAATATTTGCTCCTATCTTCTTCATATTAGCTTCTTCTTCTTTTATTTTTTCTCGTATCCGCTCAATTTTTTCATTTTGCTGCTTTTTTCCCCAAGCGTTTTGTCGGATAAAACATCCTCTGGTCCAGGCCTTAAATGCATCCCATATAATTTCTATGGGGACATCAGGATGCATATTTTCCTTTAAAAAGTGTTGTAATTCTACTTTGGATTCATTTATAAATTTTTTATCCTTAAGTAAAAATGTGTTTAAGGCCCACCATTGTCTCTTTATTACATCCGTTAAAGTTAACATAATAGGATTATGGTCGACGAACGTTGCTGGCAGGATCTCTACCTCCCAAATTTCATTAATTAATCCAGTTGATGTCCAAATCATGTCCAACCTGGACCATGATTTGTGTCGATTAGAATAAAAAGTGAATTCTTTTTTTAATCTTTATTCCTGACTCTCCATATGTCAATTAAGCAAAATTCCTCTATCATTTCCAAAAAAGCTTTAGGGAGTTCATTTCCTTGTTTATACCTTTTATGTAAGTTTTCCCTATCAATAATCCCCAGTGCTATCAGTTTTCCCTATCAGTAATTCCCAGTGCTTCGCTGGTCAAGTTTCCTGGTGGGGTACCATTATGTGCTAGTCCATTGCCCAGGCAAAGCGATGGGCCACGCCAACACCCTCAGCCATCTTCCACTCCCCTCCTGTGACCCAGCACCAGCTCACCATATTGCCCTGCTGGAAGACCTTCCCGACCAATCTGTCCAGGTATCCGAGGTGTCTCGCCACACCACCCATGACCGTGTCCTCTCCTGGGTCCTGGACTGGGTGGGGAGGGGGTGACCCACCAGCTGGATGGGCCCAGAGTTTGCCGCCTTTTTGTCTTGATGGGACGAGCTGTCGACCCATAAAGGGTGTCATTTAATAATAAATTAATTAATTAATATTAGACTTCTCAGCCCTCTCCAGCTTTGTAGTTGGCTCTGCACCCAAGCCTCCTTCCCCAACTTCGCAGTTGGTCTGCTGAATCACTGAACCCCTCCTTCTGCCCCCAGACATTTCTCCTTGAGGATTGTAAGGATTGAAGGCTCTGGCCAGGAGCTATGTGTGGTGGCTGGGGTTGGACACAGAAATCAAAGACCAGGTGAAGCGCTGCCAGATGTGCCAGGAGTCAGAACAGACGTTTACTATAACAGTCATAGACCAGATAAAAAAGTTTCAGTTCCCGATTTCCCCCTCTGCCCTGGGAGTTCCCTGCCCCAGACTGGCTTCCCCGTCTCCTGCCCTGGGTCACCATGCAGCATTCTCTTCTCTTGACAACAGGCAACGCAATGTGGGGCTACCTTTTCTCCCTTTGATTTCCCCTTCAAACTCCCCTTGTGCAGCATCTAGGAGTGCATTACTGCACTGCAATGCTGTTTTATGCGTTAGCTTTCACTTACATTTCATTTTTCTAGCACTGTTACCTTGTTAGCGGAATAAAGATGTTCTTCTTTGAGATTCCCTCTATCTTTATAGATCAAGATGGGTGGCCGTGTCAGTCTGTCTGTAGCAGTAGAAAAGAGCCAGAGTCCAGGAGCACCTGAAAGACTAACAAAATTTGTGGCAGGGGAGGAGCTTTTGTGAGTCACTGCTCACTTCTTGGAGTCCAATAATAAAATGCATTTTAAAATTCTTAAGAAGCAAGCAATAAAGTGCATTTAAAATTCTTAAGAAACAGGTAGTTAACAGTTAGGTGATTGACATTTGACTTCCTGTGTTATTATATATTTTCTAATTCTTAAAGCCATCCATCCACATCTAGCCACTAGAAGTGTTACCTCTGATTGTCTTTCCACCAGGAGATTTTTCATAATATGAACAAACGGTCCCAAATAACTGTATGTGGTTCGACATGAGAGGAGAGCACTCTACATCAGGAGTGTCAAACATGCAGCCCGAGGACCAAATCAGGCCCCCGGAGGGCTTCTTGGAACTGGCTGTCTTCTGCTTCTTCGTCCAGTTCTGCTGCTGCTGCATCATCGTAGGTTTGCAGCTTACAGATACACGCCTGAACGGCATACTCAAGGCTGCAACAGCACAGACATTTTGATGTAATAATTCAGAGCAAGAGGTGTCAGTTATCAGACTCTGTTAAATAAACAAAATATTGCAGAGTGCTGCTGTTTTAAGCATGTTTTTATTTTAAGTAAAAAAAACACCCCTTTGTGTTTGCGTCCTTTATAAAGTTTCTATCTCCACTACCTGGCATTACATTTTATGAAACACGTGGCCCGGCCCAACAAGGTCTCATGTATGTCAGGTCCGGCCCTCATAACAAATGAGTTCGACACCCCTGCTCTACACGCAACATGCCCAACACAGAGCCTCGCTTGGGCAACGAGACATCCTCACACAGGCAACATAATCTGTTGTTCGCAGCTGAGAAATGAGCAAAGCAGCTGAATGATGCCTTCCACGCTGCCGTCTGCGTTCACTCCTACAGTGCTGTCCATCAAGGTGTGCTCAAAGACAGTAGCATCTCCCGGGTATTTCCACAGAACGTGGAAGCCAGACATGAACCGTTGTTTTAAAAAAGAACTCTATGGCGCTAGACCTCAGTTTATGCTGCACTCTGCCCCCCCCCCTTTAAAATCAAAGAACAGCTGTCTAGCTGTAGGACAAACGCACGAAAAATCTACCAAATTCCTCAAATCAGCAGAGCTTGGCTGCCCACTCCACCCCAGTCTACCATAGCAACAACAGGGACGAGAGCAACTCTCCGTCGCATTTCAGCAACTGCAATAACAGGCTGTGCGGCTGGCATGAAGCATGTAGACCTGGGGCTTGTTTGTGCTACCATAAGCAATTCCTGGATCACCAGTTAACAAGCTGTTGCGACGCACCCAGAGTTCAGCCAAGGACCTGAGATGAACACAAAGGGCCAATGTGTTTCTGTGAATATGGAAGGCGATGGTCACGGCCAATAGCCCCCACGTACACAGAGCTGTTTTTCTATGTTCAATTTGCAGGGGGGAGAGAGGAGAACCTTGTTTGCAAACGAGGCAGACGGCAGTTCAGGCTCCTCCGCAACAGACAGCAAACTAAAAGCCAGTGAGCATTCGGATTCAGAAGCGGAACTTTACAGGCACCTTTGCTTTCAGACCCCGGCCTAACCCTAACCATTTACACTTTCCCAACTTCAAGACTTGGCCATAGCAAGGCACCGTATGTGGTACTGCTCTGGGAGACTAGTTAGAAGCTGCCCACCTGGATCTAGTTAGAAGCTGGAGACTGAAGAATGGAATGGTTTGTGGGAACCGATAACACCAGAGGGTTCCAGTGCCCTCACGGAGAGGTTTCCTTTAGTGGTGTGGGCACAACTCCCAGAGCTGACTGTGACCCATAAGAGTTTGGGCCCTTCATGCTAAGCAACAAAGTATGGATCGTCTGCATCACTCCAGCCAGGGCTACAGACTGGTCTTCTGGGTGTCCCCTTGGCACCATCGGTCGCG
>NW_015163657.1:386923-387080 GCF_001447785.1 Gekko japonicus | reverse complement strand
TCCACATTTACAACACAAAAGCTCACCAGTTGGCAAATCGCACCCTCTGCCAGCTGCCATTGCAGGAAGCGTACTATGCTTGCAGCTCAAAAAAAACAAAGCTCCAAGATCAAATGGCTTTTGGGTAGAGGACTCTGAACCCCCCCCCACCACCACC
>NW_015163657.1:382052-386897 GCF_001447785.1 Gekko japonicus | reverse complement strand
AAACTAAGGCTTGACTCCTGATAAGAGATAAAAGAGGGATTTCTCACCACCCAAGCAAGAAATAGGTGAGGCTGGAGAAGGAAAGAGCTGACGGCAGAGGGAAGGAGGAGGAAAATTTCACTGCACGTGTGCAGAGCAGGCTTTTGGCGAGAGATGGGAGGGCAGGGGGCAGGGCATTCCGGTGCGTTCCTGCCCAAAAATAGCCCTGCCTATATATATTCATATTGATTCATATCCTTATACACACATACACACACACACATGTTAGGGGTGGGCAAAAACTGGAAAAATTTGGTTTATGTTGGTTGATGATTGAACCATGAACCGCACTGGGAGGTTCATTTGCAAACCAGTTTGTGGCCCTGCAAACCCCATTGAAAGGGACCACAGTCCCTTTAAATGGGGTTTGCAGAAGGACCGAAAAATGGCTGGGCGAAGGAAAGCAGCCTACTCCCCACCACTCAGCTGTTTCGGGCTGTCTTGTCCAGTCTCTTTAAAGAAAGCCAAGAAAGCCAAGAAAACAGCTGAGTGGTGAGGACTGTCTGCCCAAAAAGTGCCTGCTCCCCACCTGCCAGTTGTTTTTCCCCGGGATGTCTTGTGCAGTCCTTTTAAAGTTTAAAGGCACTGCAAAAGGCAGCCTGAAAGAGCTGAATGGCATGAGCGGGCACTCCCTACCATTCAGCTGTTTTTCAAGCTTTCTTGTGTACTTCCTTTAAACTTAAAAGGGAATGCACAGGAGAGTCCAAAACAGCTGAGTGGCAGGGAGCAGACTGCTACCTGCTGCTCAACTGTTTTTGCAGCTTTGATGGGGAACAATTAGGGGTTTAAAGTTCTTTTGTAGTGCTTGTGAAATATGTGCCAGTCAAAAAGAATGTTAGATCTGACTTTAAAATCCCTTGATAAATACCTAAGCAAGTATTCGTTGTATCTATCAAGTACTAGTCAAGATCAGTTGGCACTGTCTTCTAATAATAATTATAATGCAGCATGCATTGTCAATGCAGCATTGACAGTGATATAAACAGTTGGCATTTTGGTATTTTTTTTTGTTTCATGGCTATCAATAGACAGCATTTCTGTAATAGTCAGTATGTTGTGCAGATTTGTGAATGCAAAATTAGAAAGCTTGCATCAAATTTTTAATTTTGCAGATTTCACAACAACCCCTCCCCCTTGTGGGATATTACTAAACTCAGAAAGTTTTCTGTTAGGTTGCTGTTAGGTTGCATGTCTTGTGTATCTAACTGTTAACAAGCATTTTTATATAATGGTTAAATACCGTTTAGGTAATTGTAATTTATGGTAGTAATTTGTTGAAGATAGCAAGATAACTCCACTGGGCTTAATTACATCCCCCAGCTACATTTATAGCCAGCAATGCTTGAGAACTTACTCCTCATATAAAAGGCTGCATTGTGGAAGTATGTTTCAGTTATCGTTTCATGCCCCTCTGAGTGACCAGGTTTTCCCCTGTTGCTGTAGAGTCAGTGATCAGTGCCCTGGAACAGGAATACTTAACTTTATTTTCTGCTTAAGTCCATGCTATTCCACAGGGAATTTCTTCTCTTTTCTAACCTGCAGGGAGAATCCGTGTGGTTTAATGATTAAAGCTTTGGGCTACAATCAAGGCAGCCTAGGTTCAAATCCACATTAAATATGCATAGAGAGAGTTTCCATGCTGTATCCACACACCTCTTCAGTCTTCTGTGGCTCAGAGTGAAAAATCTGGGAGAACTGGGTTTGATTCCCCACTCCTCCACTTGCAGCTGCTGGGTGACCTTGGGCAAGCCATAGTTCTGTCAGAGCTGTTCTTGAAAGAGCTCTCTCAGCCCCACCTACCTCACAGGGTGTCTGTTGTTGGGAGGGGAAAGGAAAGGAGTTTGTAAGCTGCTCTGAGACTCCAAGTGAAGGGCGGGGTATAAATCCAATCTCCTCTTCTTCTTCTCTCCTGTGTCCACTAAGTTGAAGTGATGTGAACAGCACCAGTTTCTTTAAATGAAGAGTTTAAAGCAAATATGTGATACCTGTTCCAAACCCTAAACGACACTAACATAAGAAAGGGCACTAACTTAGTGATGTTTCGACAAGAGCTAGCTTTTTTCTTGATGTCATTTCATGTAAGGTCAGGGCTAAGGGCCATTTTACAAAAGATTTATGGATACTTAAAATATGAAGCGTATGTGACTTGTATGTTGCAAGTATTTCTGTCAAAAATTCCATATTGACTATAGGTTCCTGTTAGGTGTACACTCAGTGGGAAACATGGCATTACTGCTGTGTAATGTGAGGTAACTGAAGGAGTGTGAGCTGAAAAGTCTTCTTTTCAAATCTCACCTCAGCAGTAACTCACTAGATAGCTTTTGGCAAGTTACTACTTTCAGCCTCCCTGTTTGCAGTATGATGATACTGACCTACTTCATAAAGATATTATGAGATCTGAGAGAAGCTGTGTTTCATATATGCATAAATACAAAAATTTGCTGCTATATAAAGTTTGTAAATGTCTGTTTCAGATGGACCATCAAATGAGAAAGATTCTGAAGAAAAGAAAAAGGAAACAGCATCTTCATCACAAAATAGTCCTGAAGCACGAGAAGAAAGGTATTTAATCTTTTAAGCTGATAATGTTAGGGTTAAATCAATCACTTCAAGTTGTTGACAATGAGAATAATAAAGAGGGGGAAACAGTTGCCTGCAAGATTAATTGGGTTATACCTTAATGGAATGGTCCGGGAAGTTCTCTTATAAAGGTTGTGGACTGTGCTACTGTGCATAGGACATATTATCTCTTTACTGCACATTATCCTGTTTGTCACTGCATACCATTTTCCTGCATTGTATCTGCTCTCTGCATCATGTCTAATATGCTATGCTTGCTTAGGTTTCTATAATCCTAGCACATGGTTTGATAGATGTCTCATCATATTGGTTATATTGATTTATATTGTGTAATCCACTTTGAGCCTTAGGGAGAAAGATGGACTGTCAATATAGTCAATAAATATGGGAATCTCCAACATTGAAAAAAGCTTATAAATTAAGTATTTCCATTTATTGTGCAGATGTATCTGATTCTGGGCATGACTGAAAACCTCTGCCTATAGACTGGGAAGATCTGAAAGAAGTATAGTGCAGATTGACCACTGATGTAAATATTTATAGCCCATTCACCTCTTTAATGCAGAATTGTACAGTTAATATTTTTAATGGTGTAGTACATATCAGGCTGTGAGAGTTGGTACAGTTCATGTAGGAATTAGTTTAATGTAGATCTTGTGTCATGTCAGAATGTAAAGCAATTGCATACATTAGTTTTGAACTTAATGCTATTTATAAGATCCACAAGTAAAGTCCAGCAGTGTTCTTTACAGCTATGTCAGATAAGTTTTGAATGTTTGGTCTCCCCAGTTTTTCAGCACACAGAATACCTTAGACAATAGACAGTCATATAGTTTGGTTTGTGTCTGGTTAATGTATTCATACATACTACAAGGAAATGAACTGCCAAGATGAGATATAATTTACAATCTTACATTTTTTGTGTGTGAGCATGAAAATCATGGGGAAAGATCCATGATCTTCATGATGTCACCATGTGACCATACAGCATAAAATGTACAAATCAATTAATACCTTTTCTGGCTAATTAGATCAACACTTGTTTTTGGTGTATCTGTATGTATTTGTGACCACTGCAAAAGGCCCATAGGGCCAAAACACAGTTGGTTTTGTTTACTGTGGCTTTGTTTGTGGACTGTCAACTTCGAGATACTTATTGAGTCAGGTTTAATGTGGTCTTATTTGTATATCATCAACTTTGAGAAACGTATTTGTATATATTGTATATTGAGGACTACTCAGTCCAGTGGCTTTCAGTCTAAAAGCTAAATTCAAGGCCTGTGATTTTTAACTTTGTATTTTAAGTGCATAATTAATTGATTGATTTTTATATTGATTTTGTTCAGCCTTCGTGGTACCTAATTGGCTTGTGTCTCACAGTCCACAGATTGGTGGGTGCTGGAAAAGTAAGATTTTTCCAGATAGCCAGTTAGATCCAGGCTAAATTGGCAATTTCCACTGATTTCTTCCTTCCTGATACAGACCCTCTTCATGTTGTTCCTCAGAGTCCCCTCTCCTCCGGAAGCAGCATTTCCTGGAGCTCAGTGGAGTGCATGGTGGGAGGGGAGATGCAGGAAAGTTTCATTCTGTCATTGAAAATTTCAGTGTGGATCCAACCCAGTTATGTGAAATGCCACCTTCTTACTGCCATTTGCAATGAATGTAAGAATAATTTTTGATGTTGAAGGCACTGCAGGTATTTTGATTTTGTGGCTGAAATATCCTATCTAAAGAGGAAGTTTAAGTTTGAACAGTGATTAATGGGACAGCAGCCATTACATACATCTTTTTGCCCATTCAGCAGTTCCAGTAGTAACTCAAGCAGCAAGAGAGAGGAAGCTAATGCTTCCTCAGAAACTTTTATCTCTTCTTTTCCTCGGGCTCCAAGTACATCTGATTCTGTACGAGTGAAATGCAGAGAAATGTTGGCTGCAGCTCTTCGCACAGGAGGTAGGCGCTGTTACATTTCATTCTGTTATGCATTTCCTTTCTGATGTGTTTTAAGTCTTATAAATAAACAGTAACCCCATGATACAAACACATCAAGGGAGTATCAATATGGGGGGGGGGGGTTGGCATTAACTTCACCCATTTTGCATTCCAGAATGTCTCTCTGTTTTTGGAAATTAGGTAATGCATTTCTTAAGCCTTTATGTAATTTTGTCATATCTCTTCGAGAGATGTATTAAGTTCTGTTCAGTTCTACATTAATAAATGCAACTGCAT
>NW_015163657.1:364734-381999 GCF_001447785.1 Gekko japonicus | reverse complement strand
AAGGGAGAATATTCCACCAAGGACAGAGTTCTACCACCTACTCGGGCCCATCCTCAGGCTACTGTTCTTGCTACATTGTTGTATTGTGATTTTTAGATTGTTGTTCGGTTTTGTTTGTTTTGTAAGCCACTGAGTCCTGGTTCACAGGAAGAAAACATGATAATTTTAAAATAAATAAATACTCCATTACAACTGTTTCAGAATAATAAATTTTAATTCCTGTCAAAACTAAACTCTGTCAAAGCAGCTAATACGCCCACGGCATCAAATTGTCTTCTTTGTTATCCAACAGCAGATTAAATTTATAAGGTAGTGTGTTCATAATTTTGATTATTTGTTTGTGTGTTATTGTTCAAAACCCCTCCCCTTCATTTTGGTCCCCACTGGAGAAAAGCAGGATGTAAATTAATAAGTGTGTGTGTCTGGACTTGGAGGCACTTTCCCATGCCAAGAGAGAAGCTCAGCCCAAACCCCACCCTGACAAGACTGTGACACCCGGACTCAGTCAGGACAAACCCCACTCACTCAAACATCGAGAAAAGCTCTTGGGAGCAATTGCACCAGTGGCAGGAAATTGCCAGAAACTTTGGGGCCTGCTCTCAACCTGAAGGGAATGGTGGGCCAAGACAATGGCATCCAAGAAGCATTGACGGCTTGAGGAAAAGCCAAAAGGACCCTGCCCAGCAGCAACGGCCTTGGAGGCACAGCTGCAGCAGGGTGGGGGGAGATGGGAGAAGCTGATGGCTGGACACAGGCCGCGAGGGAACTCCAAGTGACCCCAATGGCGGCGGCAGTCCCCAGCGTGAACCTCAGGGAGAGGAAGCCTGCTTCCACTCTGGACCAGTGACACTCCAATCCCAGAGCAGCAAGGGGTGGGTGGAACCCTCAGCCAAACCCAGCAAGCAGCAGGAGCTCTTGGCCCCACCCCCTCTATAGCCGGGACTCATGTCAGGAAGGGCTTGGCCCACTGACAGGAGAAGGCAGCCTGGGAGGAGATGCTGGCACAGAGCTCATTGGGAATGGGTCAACCAGCTGTAAAGGAGTAGGAAGGTCCAATAGGAAGTGAGGAGATTAAAGGGGCAGGAAAGGGAGGGGTATAAAAAGAAAACTCTTAACAACAGGCTGGCGAGGAAGGTGGGCTAGCAACTCCGATTGCAGTAGGGGTTTTGTCTAGCTGAGAGGAGAAGGACAAGGGGTGGTCCAACCCCCCCCCCCCCTTTTGAGGCCTGGGAGCTTCCCCCAGCTACGTGACAACAGCAGAAGGTGGCAGCACCCCAAGGGCAAACCCTGATCATGACAGCATGCTTCATAAAACCTGACCTTAATCTAAAATCTTGTTTATTCATTTAATTCATTTATACCCACTTCTTTAACCAAAGAGGTCAAAGTGATTTACAGCATTCTCCCATTTTATTTTTATCTGTATCAGTTATCATATGTTATCTGTATTAATTCTCTGTGCTAGGATTTGTTCATATTTTGAAATATGTGTGCTGATTATAAAACTGAAAAATGCTGGAGCTCTATTTGTTTTAGCAATCAAATTGTTTCTTCCATACTTCCAGGGTTCTAGTATTAGATTTGGCATTAAACATTTATTCATTACTAGGGACTATGACTATACTAGAATAATTGGGGAAATGTTATTGAATGTTTTCAAATTTTGATGGTTATTAATCCAAGTTCTTGAATAATTTATAGTCCCGCTTGTGGGGTGAGGGCATCTAATATACCTCTGATGACTTACGATAATTTTGGAAGCTTTGTTTTCTTACCATCTTTCCAGGCTCCTTTGATTGCAATATTGAGCAGTAATGACAATCAGGAGGAAATCAATATGTATGAGCCTCCTTTAATATTTTAATATAATAGATCTCATTACTCAAGAAGATCCTTTGCTAAAATACTTAGTTCCTGCCTTGCATGCATTTCCTTTGGATTGGACTATGATCTGTGAATACTAGAGAGTGAAGTTATGAAACTTAAGTGACTCAAGTATTTAAACTTTTAGAGCTGATACTATCAACTCTGTCATGTTCTCAAAGTTGTGTTTAACTTCTTTGCTTTCTAGTGTGTTAATACTTATGCAGCTGCCTTTTCCCATTTCAGATGATTACATTGCAATTGGCACTGATGAGGAAGAGCTAGGTTCTCAGATTGAAGAAGATATCCTTTTGTACTCATAGTTGACTGATGCTAATTTATAGCTTCCTTTTGAAATGTTGTTATCCTTTATACTCCAATGCTATCTGTAATTGGTTACCAAATAACATTTAGTACTTTGGGTGTGCAGTCCTTGGAATAGTTATGTCAGATAGACCAGTTATTATTAACCGTGTATTAAATTGACATTTTTGCTATTTTTGTTGAATTGCCTTCGAATCTGGAAGATAATATAGCTTTAAATTAGTAGTGCTCTTTTAGTAGGATATTAGTATAACTGTTTCAAAACTGGTGTATGTTCCATCTTAAAGAATTTGGGCTTGTAGCCTACTGCTCCACTAACAGCATCATGTTCCTGTGGTGCAGGAGCATTTCATTAATACACAAGTGTTTTTTGCTTCTAGAAGGGGCTCTTGTGAGGAAAGGCATCCTGAACCAGCAGAACTCACTACTGTTAGTTTATTGTGAAGAATTGTGTATGA
Source organism: Gekko japonicus (assembly GCF_001447785.1). Lineage (NCBI taxonomy): Eukaryota > Metazoa > Chordata > Lepidosauria > Squamata > Gekkonidae > Gekko > Gekko japonicus. The sequence continues at coordinate 379,354 of NW_015163657.1, read as the reverse complement.
ATGCAAACTTTACTATGCAAACATTCTGCTTTATGGGGGAGGGCTGAAGAGTTAAGTTAGTTACCTTTTTGTGTAGGTGTAGTTAAAGGAAACAGAGAAGTCACCAATAGGATATTATGACATAGAGCTGTCTTGCTAATTAAAATCTGAATAAAATCTCATGAGATAGTTATCAAAAGAGCTTCCATAATAGTGAATTCAGCCCATTCTTATAAAAATAGCTTTCATAATAGTGAATTCAGCCTATTCTTCAGCACTATATCTAAAATGAGCCCACATACATGCTGGAAACTTATGAGGAGTTCTGATGGTGTTGGGCTTCTTCTAACTTGTCTTGGACAGGTTAGGTGCTTCATGTAGAATATTGATTGTCTTAAATTATGTCCAGAGTTAAACTATGTGATTGTTTCCTTCTTTTAATAATGAAGGCTCTGTTCTTTGCCAGAAGTTTATTATATTTAGGCTCTCATCTTTTACAGTGCACAGTTAAGTTCCCACTATTTTATCAGTAACACAGATTTTAAGTATCCAGTTCCTCAAGGTACCTTGCATCAAAAATATGAAATATGACTGAACAGTAATAAATACATTAAAATAATATAAAACCCCAATAAAGACATTCAGCAATAGGCATCTCAAATAAAGCTATGGTATAATTCTCCCAAACCTGGCACAATAAGTTCTCGAAACCATTCTCTAACTGGCATAGAACTGGCCAGGTGGGCATCTCTCATAAGAATACGCTATGTACATGAGAAGGCCCTGTGTACAGAAAAAATCCTGTTCATTTTGAGCTGTCAAGTTCTAAGAACTAAAGGTATTTAGCACAGGTTCTCCCCTGCATATCTTACAAGGGGGGTGTCCTAAGATAATCCTCTACACTGACCACTTAGAAATATTAGAGATCAGTCACTGAACCAGTAGATCTGGTTTGCCATCATTGTTTCTTAATTCTGTCACAAAGTAGCAGTTAATTCTTACTGAAAGGTAATGATTCTGTGGCTGATAAGAACATAAGAGAAGCCAATGCTGGATCAGGCCAATCTAGTCCAACACTCTGTCACACAGTGGCCAAAAATACCAGGTTCCATCAGGAGGTCCAGCAGTAGGGCCAGAGAGCACGAAACCCTCCCACTGTTGCCCCCCCCCCCAAGCACCAAGAATATAGAGCATCACTTGCCCCAGAGTGAGAGCTCCTGTCTATACCTTGTGGCTAATAGCCACTGATGGATTTCTGCTCCATCAGCTTATCTTATTCCCTCTTGAAGCTGTCCATGCTTGTAGCTGCCACCACCTCCTGTGGCAGTGAATTCCATGTGTTAATCACTCTTTGGGAGAAGAAGTACTTCCTTTTATCTGTTCTAACCCGACTGCTCAGCAGTTTCATTGAGTGCCCACGAGTCCTTGTATCGTGAGAAAGGGAGAAAAGTACGTCTTTCTCAACCTGCTCTATCCCATGCATAATCTTATAAACCTTGATCATGTCACCCCTCAGCCGTCATTTCTCCAAGCTAAAGAGCCCCAAGCATTTTAACCTTTCTTCATAGGGAAAGTGTTCCAACCCTTTTATCATTCTAGTTGCCCTTTTCTGCACTTTTTCCAATGCTATAATATCCTTTTTGAGGTGTGGTGACCTGAACTGTACACAGTACTCCAAATGAGATTGCACCATTGATTTATACAGGGGCATTATGATACTGGCTGTTTTCTATTCCCTTCCTAATAATCCCCAGCATAGCGTTGGCCAGTACTGCAACAAAGGCGGTCAAATGCTGATCTCTGCAACGAAGGCGGTCAGAGACTTACTGGTACATAATGCTTTTTATCTAATAGGTATTATGTTCTAGTAAGCCTCTAGCTCCCTTTGTTGCAGAGATATGCCCTTTTCCCCTGATATACAGATTGTTACAACATTACAACTATATTCTATTGTTAGTTTTTTAAAAGGATGCAGTGGGCATAGGGGCACAGAGAAGGGCTGCCACGTGGGTGGGAGTGGGAAAAGAGAGCCATCCAGGCAGCAAAGCGGGTTTGGGAAAGACTGGAGAAAAGGCAAGTCCCTCAGACCAGATCGTGGTGTTATGCTCCAGCATCCACACCCTCCCCTGCACTAGGATATTTAGATGTCAGGTGAAGGTGTATTATTTGTTGAGGCAGATCTTTGCAAGGCAGATTTAGTATTGACCAGGACAGCTTATTCTGTGTCCATCTATTATCCCTGACTGTTACTGCTTTTATATTACTCACTTGAGACACCAACAAAATAACAAGTTTAGTTAACTAGTCAGTATAAAAGTAACTGTGAGCTGAGTGTGAAAAGTGTACACATTTTCAGTTTGAAATCTTTGAGAGATTTACATTCATAAATACAGCAGTAGACACACTTTTCCTTTTAACTGTTTTGAGAGAAGCAGCACCCAAACCCTACGTATCTGCTGATTCACTGACTGAACTCCCAGCCTAACCCCTGTCCCTTAAAACCCACTTTGTAATCATCCCCCTGAGTGGTCAACAATTAAACTGTGTTTTTCCCCTCACGTTCCATTCTTCCTCCCACCACCACTCAAAGGTGATTGACTATAGCTGGAGAAGGCAAAATCTTTCTTGTCCATCACAGTAAAACTTACTAGTTTTGGTTAAATGTCTGTAAGAGAATAGAGTGTAAAACTGAATCATTCATACTTTGTTGCCCTTAACTCCTAAGCACCTATATTTCAGGAGCTAAAAAACACTGACATGAAATATAAAAATAGGGTGCGCAGCAGGATAGCAAATCTTAAAGACACAAAGAATCCTAATCTAAGGAAAAATGTTTTATGTGGCAATATACCTCCTGACAGGTTTGCCAAAATGACAGCTGAGGTAAGTAATTTGTTCAGTATATTGTATCTTTGGTTTTCTCTGTGGCTATGACATCATAATTTCATTAGAAACAAATATGTAAGTGTAACTTCTTAGTATATTTTTGAAATATCCTTGTATTGTCGTATAGCAAAACCTAATCAGCTAGCAGCAGTGATAGAAGCTCAGAACTAAAATCTGAACCTTACTGCCTGAATCTTAAGAGGGACTGACTAAGAATATGTTCACAGTCTCTTATATGTGTATTATAAAATATGAGTATTGAGTGCTTATCTAATGGCATTTGTTTATGCACTTTTTTGTTTGTTTCCTCAAGGTGATATGTATTTAAACCTCTATAAGAATCAGCAATTTTTAGAGCCTTGAATAATAAAATGTTAAAATGGCTTTTTGTGAACATAATACTTTTGACTGCATCGAATGCTTTACCCTCCCCCAACAATTTGTTTTCATAATTGCATTGAAAGACAGTGAAAAACTATGCTTCTTGAATAAGATTTGTGTGCTTTCTATGACATCTAAATGTAGCCAAATCTGGTTGTCCATATATCATTGTAATAACATTCCCATCACTAAGTGATTTCTGATTGGCTAGGGTAATCCATATGACTAATTCCTTATTCATTGCCCTCCCTCTCACTTGGTTTTGTGTACTCTCAATGATGTCGCAATGTAGCCATATCCGACTGAGAGATGGACAATACCTTGTGAGATAAATCATGGGGCTGAGCAGGTGTGACTTAATCCTGTTGCTATTCAGACAGAATTATGAAATGCTATCATGCATTCTTCCTATTCCTGAACTTGATATGTGATATAAGAATGTTCTATTGAGAGGTTTCTGAGGAATCATAAACTGAATCCAACAAAGACAGAGGTCCTGTGCTTAAGTTGAGGAGGTCCGGGGGTAGGGACCCCACTTCCAACCTCCGATGGGGCACCATTGGTGCCAGCGCCGGAGGTTAGGAGTTTGGGAGTGTTCTTGGATTCCTTCTTAGCAGCCACTGCCAAGTCAGCATTTTACCATCTTCGACTGATGAGGCAGTTGGTTCCCTTCCTCGAATGCAACAACTTAGCAACAGTGATCCATGCGATGGTCACCTCAAGATTAGACTACTGTAATGCTCTCTACCTGGGGCTGCCCTTGTTGCAAATCCAGAAGCTGCAGCTAGTGCAGAATGCTGTGGCCAGGCTGCTGATGGGTCTTCCTATGAGGGAACACATCCAGCCTGTCCTGAAGGCATTGCACTGGCTGCCAATAGCATACCAGATTCGCTTCATGGTGCTGGTTCTTACCTTTAAAACCCTTTATGGCCAGGGTCCGATATACCTGGGGGACCACCTTTCCCCATATATATCCCAGAGAGCACTTTGTTCAGGGTCACAAAATTGTTTGGCCCTCCCAGGTCCCAAATACACCAGGCTGGCTGTAACGAGGGCAAGGGCTTTCTTGGTGGCGACTCCACACTGGTGGAATGAGCTCCCAGAAGAGACCAGGGCCCTGCAGGACCTTTTACAGTTCCGCAGGGGCCTGCAAGATGGAGCTCTTCCACCAGGCCTTCAATTAGGAGCCGCCACCACCAGTACCATCACTAATTGTAGAGCTTGGTGCCTGGTCTATTACTGACAGCCTGTGCCTGCCGTTCAGATACGAGAAGATCAACAAGCTGAATACTCATACAATCTATACAATGTACAGTGCCATCTATATGATAAAAGCATTATTGCTAGCACTTTATGTTGCTATAATGTGGGTTTAATTAATTGTTTTAAAGGTTTTATGATATTTGATTGTTATTATGTTTTATTGTGTAAGCCCCCCTGAGCCTGCTTAGGCGGGGAGGGTGGGGTACAAATGTGAAAAAAGAAAGAAAGAAAGAAAGAAAGAAAGAAAGAAAGAAAGAAAGAAAGAAATGATTAGAAAGAAAGAAAGAAAGAAAGAAAGAAAGAAAGAAAGAAAGAAAGAAAGAAAGAAAGAAAGAAAGAAATGATCCTAGTAGGGAATAATGTGGTCAATATAACTAAACCTAATTTTGTAAGCATTGCTGATTAATGTCATCTCTGCTGCATTCACTTGGCTCGGTGATTACATGGTGAATACTGAAACCATTGAGTAGCAAGTGACTTTGAACCATTCATGTACTTATTTTGTATAAATTGATATTTGAAAGCTGTAACCAACTTGAAAATACTTAACACCAGTATGTTTATCTCTTTGCCTGCACTACAGGAAATGGCAAGTGATGAACTAAAAGAAATGCGGAAAAATCTAACAAAAGAAGCCATAAGAGAGCATCAGATGGCTAAAACAGGAGGCACCCAGACTGATCTATTTACATGTGGTAAATGTAAAAAGAAGAACTGCACTTACACACAGGTATGTCAAGTCACATTCCTTCTTAAATAAGTGTATTTAAATGTGTATAAATTGGGGTCCTTTTGTGTCTCTTCTGAAAAGATTCTGCAGTACAAACATCTGAATGGTTTTAATAGTATTTCTTGATTCCAGTATGGCTACCAGTTTCTCTCTGGCTCTCTCTCTCTGTGTGTGTGTGTGTTGAATGAATAACAGCTTGAGTGTCTTGTTGATAAAATCTTGTAGAAGACGACACATGCCAGTGCTGGTAAAAGAAATAGCTAGGACTGTGCCTCCAATCTACTGAATTGTTCTACTCTAAAACACTATCTTGAAAAGTAGCTCCTGCCAGAGGCCAGTAACATCTTAGATGCCATTCCAAACCTTTGAATAGGAAGTGATGAAGTAGAGGAGAACAGTAACTAGAGAAGTGGGGAGGGGGTGGGGGGGAAGCAGAAGCAAATGCAAGTGAGGGAGGAGCTGAAGAAGGAGCACATTGCTGCTTTCTGTGCCCGGCACTCTTCTCATAGAATTTCACATAGAATTTAAAATAGATTTGAACTTTAAGATTGCATAGTTTATACGATGATGGTTTTATGAAGACAAATGGTACAACATGTTTTTGGAAAGTTAACACCTGCTCTCCTCTTATTTTCTGTAGGTTCAAACCCGAAGTGCTGATGAGCCTATGACAACATTTGTTGTGTGTAATGAATGTGGGAACAGATGGAAGGTAAAAACAATTTGATTTTGTATATTATATATACAGAAAATTTCCTCTTTTTAAATACAACTTCCAATATGTTATCATTTGCAGCCTACCTATAAAACCAGATAGGGTTGAAATCCCAAGCAGTTTACTAGATAGATGTTCACAATAGTTGGATGTTTACAAACATTCCATGAATTATTTTTTACAAATAATAGCCATCCATTCTGAATAAATCATAGGGTTTATTCATAAATCAGCAAGAGTGTTCACACCCTTATTTAGTACTAGGCACCCTCCTGCATGCAGTTCTTTCCAGAGAGCTTCTGCTCTTTCCAGTCATAATTAACCTGCTAGCCCTTGTTTTCACTGCTGGCCATGTGCTTTAAATAAAGGCATCTCAGCATGAGAACATAAATTTCAAGAACAAGCAAGTTATCAGTTAAATCACAGTAAAACAGTCAAAAGTGCCCAGTTGACAGGTCTACCATTGAATCCTTTGAAACTGTAATGTGAAGGAAGGAGTCAACTGTTCAAATTACAAGAAGCTAAGAAGCATCCAATTGTTATAAATAAATGGAGGTTTACAATGGATTTGTAGCTAATTGGAGGGGGGAACCTGTTTGTCTGATCTAGAGAGGGAATGAAGACTGGTGACAATGAGGATTTAGACAATGAGACCCTTTTTGGAGAAGAAAAATAAATGACAGGTTAGCTCACAAATTGTGATAGTTAAAAGGTTTCTAAATTACTTAAAATAGCAGTGTTCCTCATCTTAATTCCAACTCTTCTAGTTCAGTTTCTCAGATTATTAATCTCAAATTGGACTACAGTATAGCCATTCTCAACATTGCAATTACTTAAGATCTCTTGTAGAAATTATCTACTGATTCTTTTCTGTAAAAGAAGACTTAGTTTGTGCTCTGTTAGCAAGCATACTCTTCAGAAGTACAAATTCAATTGTGGCCTGTCTACACTATGTGAAGTAGTGATAGATTTTTTTTTTCTCATACACACCAGACTTACCCTAACAAAACCACATTTTGCAAGCTTCAGTGTCAAACAAAACTCCTGAGGGGTATCTGTAGATCTGTCACCTTCAGTGCCACTTCTTTCCTATGTCCCTCTCAACTACACTTTAATGATAAATAAATAAATAATACAAATAGAGCACTACAGATAAACAGTAAAAATTAATAAAAATAGAGTAGTAGAGAAACTAACAGCTTGTTATGCAGAGGAGTTTTAATGAATCCTCTCCAGATGCCAATTATATTTTCCATCACAAAGATAAGATTTTATTGCTGTGCAATAAGGGAGGGAGTGGCAGGGAGTAAGAAAATACCTGCCTTCTGGGTACAGCTGTACTTTGCTCCATTGCAAGTTAAGGAGATGTGTTTATCCTAGAAAGGCAGCTTCTGGAGACATTTCCATGATTTCTTTGTAGAGGTAAGATTAGAAAGTATCAGAGTGGCAGTCTGAGAATCATATGTGTGCTATCTTGAAATATGAGGAATTACTTACAGTGCAGTCCTGTGCAGAGTTGCCCCACTCTGAGCCCACTGAAATCAGTTGGCTTAGACAAGAGTAGCTTTACATAGGGTTGCACTCCTGGCATATTTGTCTAGATAGTCCCTTCCACCGAGATGGATCCTATGATTCCCTTCCAAGTCATCTTCCAACAAAGAATTGCGTCAGCAAAGGTGTGTGTGTGTTTTTTTTTAATCAGAGGAAGGTGTTCTCCATTAGGAAGAACCCTTCATCATTGGAGGAAGTCTTTCTCTGGTGAAAGAGGATCCAGCCCCTGGTGACACATCTTTACCACAAGGGATCGGTGTTCCAACACTCTCACATTCTAAATTACTTCCTTTTAATTCACTGATCAACAGCTTTAATAAGAACTTATTGTCTGCCTCTGGGAGTTGGGAGGGTCCTGCGTAAGCCACAAGGTCCTGGCTGACAAAACTGCAACAGAGGGACCATCCTGACAGTGCTGCCACTGCACAGACTTAAGTGGGTGGGAGGGAAAGGCTATGTGACAGGCCACTGTCTCCCCAGCCAAAAGCACAGACTGCAGACCCATAAGCTGCAGGGCCACCCCATGAATTGTCTTGAATCACTGCCCCAGGGGAGAGGTACTGCCATGGCAGCAAGCACAGATACAAATGCTCACTAATGGATCAGTCATGGCGGGAGTCCCTGGGCCTGGGGAGGAGGCAGCGTGGGCTAATGACCCATGCAGGAACTCCTGTGCAAGCAATACTGTTTGTTTAAGGGGCTGCCACCTCACTGAATCTTAGCGGGTAGCATTCCGCGCTGCAGAGCGGAGATGTTCAGTTTCAGAGGGCAGTTCCCTACAGAAGCCTGCTTGGCCTATCTGGAACCTAGGTGCCTGAGGATATTTGCCGATGCAAATGGGGGTCTTGGATGGCTCACATCAGCTGCTACTAAGCAACGTCGGCTGCTGATGGCAAAACTGACAGGCACCACAGTTGATATGTGTGTCTGCCTACCTGATGTTTTTCCTGCCCAATGGCTACCATGAAGGTAAATGTTACTATTTGTGCCAAGCCAGGCCCCAGCCACCCAAAACCACCCCGCAGCCCACTGCCCACAGAGCTAGAAACATCCGCCCCTCATTAGGTGGACACCGGGAGCCTCCACTGTGGCGGGATCAGTCATTCATGTGGATGTGCAGTCCCTTCCATGAATCCCCCCCCATCCCAGCCCCAGTTATGACTGCAGAAATTACATTTCAGTCTCCGGTCTGTGGTGGAAATGGAGCATGGCATTATCATCTCACCCAGTGGAAATTCCTAGCTCTGCAGTCACTGTCTTCCCTCCCCTGTTCAGGGGACCAGAAGAATGTGAAAAACAGATTGGGTGACAAGGGTGGGGGCTTTCCATGGCCGCAGCCCTGGGGGAACTTGGGCACAGTGCAGCGTGGAAATGTCCCCACAGTGTCAGCACTCCCTTCTGAGGTCAGAGGCTTTGAGGGCTGCTGCATATGGGCCATGAGAATGCAACCATAGTCCTGGGTAAGCCCTGAACCTGGACACTTGTCACCAGGGGATGCGGCTGCTTGTGCCACCGAGGAGGGGAGAACTCCAGCCACTTGCCAGGTCCCCTTGCATGGAGTGCCCATCTAGCACAGCCCATCCTGCCCACCCCATCCTTCAAAGTGGATCTGGTCAATTTCTGAGGGCAGAGCCTCATGAGGGCCACGTGCATCTCAGCCAGCCTGGCAATAATTTGGGGTGTAAATGATGTACACAAATGGCAAACAGCAGTGGGGAAGACCATACAGGGCTAGAGGCTCTCCAAAGCCCCATTGTGGAGTTCAGCTGTCATGGGCAGGCCACTAGCCAATCTGTCAATCCCTGTCCAGGCAGAAGGGAGGAGAGGCGCCCCAACTATCACTGTGGTGTATGAGCTCCCCTGGCACCCCCACCTGTCCTGCGGAGCCTCCAGCATGAGTAGCCCACAGGCTGGCATGGGGACATCCTTGGTGCCATGGGTGGATGGCAGTGAGCGGGGTGCACCCAGACATTCACGTTCTTGTCCATCATCAGTCTCAGGTGCCCTGTGCACTCTGTATGCAGAGTGCCACCATGGGGTGCCAGTGGGGTTGACGAGTGATGCCCCTCCATACTGACAGGTAGCTGGGGCTTGTGACAGGAGCTTGTCTCTTTAAGACGAAGTCTCTGGCAGAGGAGGAGCATTGGTACTGTGGCCTACTGCCCCCTTCCAGTGCTGGACATTTGGCTCTGCCTCCTCAATTCATGGTTCCCATTGGTCCTGCCTGCCCTGTCTATCTTGCCACCCCCACCTCGCAACAACACCGGAACGGAGTCGCCACGGACAGTGCCACAGCAGTAGATGGCAACACTGTTAGGGTACCTTTTTCCCTCTTCAGCCACCTTATAACTATCTCCTTAGGGTGGTGCCTGTGTGGCAGCCAGTCACAGCTCAGGATTGCTCTGTTAGTTTAAAGCATTTTGATGGCCTCGGCATTATTTCCAGTGAGTCTCCAGGTTCAGAGGTAATATACGGTACCCTTTGGAGATTCAGTTATCCCCCTCTATCATTGGCTTGTTCCAGGGGGGTGAAGACTTTTCTGCTTTTCATTTTGTTATAGTTGTTTTTAATTGAGTGTGTATGTGTGTATTAAAAAAAATGGATGGATGCACAGCATTAAAATGTTTTAAATAAAATAAATAAAAATTGGTATTCCGTGTGGGAAGGTGGGAAGGGTGGTTGCCTTTATGCTCCGCATGCAGGCTTCCCAAAAGCAGCTGCCTGACCAAATCTAGTTGATCTCATCCCATTCATTTTTGAGTATTATGATATCTAATGAAATATGAAAATTAAGAATAAAGTTGTAAAAATTAATACTATTCATATATTTTAATGTTTAGGTTGAGGTTCCTTGATCTCAAAAAGGACCTCATACTTGTATATATAATATGGCAAGTTTTAAAAACAGGTATTGCCATGGTTTTTACACTGCTACCATTAGTCATTACATTTTCCAAGATGCTTCCACGTCTGAACTTGGTTATAAAACTGGTATCCACTTTCTCACAAAAGCAGATCTTCGCTCACCTTGCAGAATTTTTAAAAATCATCTAGCACCCCATCTGTTACAGTTTTCATATTTTTTCTGCATGTGATGAAAAATTTCTGCTTGTGATGTAGGAGAAAATATTCATCATGGCTTTTCAACAGAACTGATGTGGATGTAACAAGAAATCAGATATTTTCATTTGCTTTCAATCATTAAGGAGTTAGAACTCTGCTGCATGCATATTTTATAAATATTTCTTTTCTTTTGACAGTTCTGCTAGAAGAAGAAATTGTTGACATCTGGACCAGTATGAAAAGAGGATTTTATAATTAGCTTTAAGAACTAGGTCAAGCATCTAGTTTCCCGCAAAAGGCTTTTCTCCCCAGTTCTTTTAAGCAGATATCTTTAAAGTTAGATTTTGTTTTTGATGCTGCCATCTCTGTAGTGAATAGTCAGCAGAGCCAGGATGCTTGATTGTATGGTGTAATTTCAAATAAAAGTTTTTTTCATTTTTATAAGCAAGTCTACATTAAACTTTTATCAATGACATTTGGGTAACTGCTTTTTTTAACTCTGTGAATGAGCTGTATGTCTTTGCACTCAGCATATCTTGCTGAAATATAATGGTGTTCACAATAGCGTACTTCTATTGAACCATTTTGGTGTGTTAGGGCAAATATTTTCACTTTATACTATGTATAATGTAATACCTAAATGACAGTTGGAATATCTAAATGACAATTGGCGTGGGTGGCCTGGTTGTATAAACTATTTCTGCATTTGGCCCTTAAATGCTAATAATGAAACTGATGTTTTGTAACACAAATGTCCTATCTCAAGATCTTACAAAGTTTATGTAACTTGCATTGATTTGTCCAGTTTATTGTGCAGCTCTAAAGCATGTGTGCTGTTTTCTAGTCCTTATTTCTGAAGAAATTCCTACATGGTTAGTTTGACCTTACAGCTTTGTTTCCTTTATATGCTTGATGCCATCATTACCTTAGGACTTTGTCAACAAACAAAGATGCCTAGAGATTTAAAACCAATCTATCCATTTATATAGGTATTGGTTCCTGTGAACTGTTAATGACGATCAGTTTTACATGTAGATCACCGATTGCCAGACCCACAAGATCAGAAATAAACTTATAGTAATTCACCATTTGTTTTGGTGAAGTTTTGTTAGAATGTTTCTCAAACTCTGCCTTTAAAACAAAAAAAAAAGGCCTTTAACGATGTGTATTATTTGCTACAAACTATAAAGTTATTTGTGTTTAGATAAGAGAGTAGGGTTTCTGTTAGAGCCACATATAGGGATTTTAAAGCCTTTATTAGAATGGTGGCCTTCAAAACTTAAAGCCTAAATTGGAATAGATAACAGGAATTTTCTTGTCTGTCTCACCAAAATATTGACGTTCAACTGCTGAGTTCTATTTGTGTACTCTTTCGTGTTGCCATGTCAAACCCACAATGAGACCTTTAGAAGCACCTAAGGGAATTTCTTAGTAGATAATGTTAATTTGTATAAGCCAACCTAAAATTCTCAGATACCAGGTATCATTTCCTGTCCAGTTTTTAAGAATATATTTAGTGCCATCCTATGGATACTTTTCCAGCCCATTGACTTCAGTAAGCCTAGGATTGCACTGTTAAATGGTACAAGAAGCACTGACTGCTGAACTTTTCAGTTTTACATTGTTGATCAATTATTTTGAACTTAAACACAGTAATAACTAAAAACTATTTACTTTTCGCACTAAATTGGGATGAGTTGCCATAGATAATTCTGATTTTACTTTTGAAACTGATATCTCATCCGGTGACTGTCAAATTATATGGCAAGAATGTCTTTGAAGGCCAGGAGAGACCTATAAAAATGGATATCCTTGAGAATATAGGGGGGTTATGAAAGAAGACATACATTTAGCTCTATCCTGAAAAATCCTTTATTACTTTTATAAAGCACATTCAGATTTTTAAAAAAAATTCTTCCTTTTTCTATTCTATCCTCATTTTCTTCACCCCCTTCTTCTCTCAAATCCTAATCACATTTTAAAATGTACTAAAGTAAACTGATTTGAATGTAAATGTGCTTAATTATAGCTCTGGGTTTTTTCCTCTATTTTAGAAAAAAAAGTTTAGTGTGTAATTCTCCTGCATATATGCATGTAAAATATGCAGCCTTAGATGTTTTTGTTTCACCAACTGTGATAGCTGGAGAGAGGTAAATACTTTGTGCAAAAGTAGTTCTCTTAAACTGAACTATTGTGGTGAAACTTCAGAAGATTTTCTGTGACAACAGCAAACTATCTTCAGTAACTTTAAAAATAAACACACTAATGGAGGATAGGCCTGTTACAACTATTGGCCATAAAAGGGAGTTATGTGACCAATAACAATTCTTATGTTCATCCCCAACATCCGATCCTCTTTTTCATGCCTTGCCTTGTCAGAACTTGTCAGAGGGCTTGTCTGGCTGTACTTAACACAGGATTCTTAAATAGATGCCCATTTAGTCTGATCCGCCATGGAAATCCACGTTGTCTCTGCTTTTAACACCCCAGCATGTGCACTGCTGCTTACGCTGTGTGCATACAGCTTTCATAGACTGCAGCCTTTCTGATATAAGTACTAAATAACTGTGGACAGCAGTGCAAATCTCCAAGTATTTGTAAAATATAATGGGTGACTGACAAACTATTTACATAAATTCGTAAAGGTCATTTCTGTAAATGAGGCTTTGTTTTGTGAGAGGTTTCACAGGTTTCTAACTTATTACACTGTATCTTCCCAAATTAAGTATTCTCCTTATTACATTTTTATTCTTCTGTTCCTCAGAAGAGTTCATATATGACATACATGGGTGGCCTAAGTCCTTCTAAAATCACCCAATAAGTTTTGTAGCTGAGCAGGTATTTGAATCTGTGTTGAGCCAAGAGACTGCCAAAACTGAATAGGAGCCCTTTGAAGTTTGATTTGCAAACATCCAAGGAAGTAGTAAAAGTCTACATGGAGAAATGTACTCCTTTTTTTACTACATCGCAACATGGAAAGTTTGGGGCCTACAAAAAAACCCCACATTCATTCCAAGAAGTTTCTTTGTTGGGTACCAGGACAGGAAAGAAGAGAGTGGTTAATTGCTCTCAAGCACCCCCTTCTGTTGATGACTCTCTCAAGGATCCAGTAGTTAAGGCTTGATTATGCAAATATTTCTAGCCATCAGAGAACTATCAAAGGGCCATCTCACTTTGTGTCAGGAATATGACATCTGGGTGGTGATGCCAAATGCTAGGGGTGTCAAACGTAAGGCCCAGGGGCCAGAACTGGCCCGTCCAGAGTGAAGACAGAGGCAAAAAATGCATTTAGCTTCTCAGCCATTTCCCTATCATCCTTCAGTACTCCTTTTACCCCTTGGTTATCCAAGGGCCCCACTGCCTCCCTGGCTGGTTTCCTGCTTCTAATGTATTTAAAGAAAGTTTTACTAGGCGTCCGGTTTATGGCAGCTTGCTCTTGGACGTGTCTCATCGAAGTCCAATGGAGACGTGCCAAGCCGAGGCGATCAGGAGGGGTCGTGGCTGGTTCCAGACCCCCTGGGATCTCTGTAGGAGATCCCCAGCCTGGGGAGCCGAGCTAAGCTTCTCCCAAGGCGACCGCTGAGAAATCGAGGCTTGCCTGTCTCCGAGAGGTCCTGACGCCCCGGAACCAGTATGGTGCTCAGAGCTAAGAAGAAAATAAGCGGAAATAAGCCTCTTGCAACAATCGAATAAACCTAAACAGTGAGTTAATCAGACTTCTATATAAGCGAAGAAGTCTCAGTCTGCCAGATTGTTGAGGGAAGGAGCGGCGGGTGGGGAAGGGTCAGAGTTCCACCCCCTCTCGAAAAGGGGTTTCTAAGTGCTATAGAAAAGAGAGAAAGAACAAAACTAACCATACGAGACTTCTGCTGAGCTTGAAAGCTGCATTTTAAGCCAAGAAGCACCGAATTCAGAGAAACTTTACTTTAAAAATAATACTTTTCTTCTTTGTAAACATGTCTGGGAGTGGGAGGAGAATGGTGCAGAGAAGAAACTTCCCCCAGGAAGTACTGTACAAATGACTCCCACCCAGACACAGGAAGTGGCTGCAG
>NW_015163657.1:360206-360349 GCF_001447785.1 Gekko japonicus | reverse complement strand
ATGAAATTTTGAAGAACAGAGGTCTTATTATTTATGGACCTGGCATTGCACAACACCAATGTCGGAGAGGGGTTCTTCTCCACTGCCCCACTACCTGCCACCTTTGGGATGGGACGCAGGCTGGAAGGGGGCCGAGCTTCTCT
>NW_015163657.1:359893-360107 GCF_001447785.1 Gekko japonicus | reverse complement strand
TTTCTTGAAGGGGTCACCCGTTTAAATCACACCCTATCTCCTGCTAACTATCCTAATTGTAGTTTAGTAGAGTGCTACAATCCTAGCTATCTAATTACCCTATCTTTACTCCAATAGCAGTCCCTGCCAGTAACTTCAATAAAGGCTAGGGAACCACTATTCGCGTAGGAGCCCACCCACTATTTAGCCTACAAAATCAGAATGCCACACTATT
>NW_015163657.1:354361-359808 GCF_001447785.1 Gekko japonicus | reverse complement strand
TCAACTACTACTCATAAATTAATCACAATCTAATAATTTTGGCTATCCAATTCATTAATTAACTTAGCTAGCACTAATTCGACCCACAGGTGTCACTATCACTCCAGGTTAGTCCTTATCCACATTCCTCTCCTCTTCTCTACACTCTTAGGCTGTTCTGTTGTTATTATTATTATAGTCCTGGTGTCCTGATGACCCGCCTGGGGCCTCCTATTATAGGTCCAGGGCTCAGGCTCAGCTCCCCAGGGTCTGGTTCTCCCTCGCTGTGAGATGTAATTCCGTTAAAGATCCGGAGGCCACTCCTCACTGCTCCCGTCAGTCCAGCAAATTCTCGTCCAGCGGCCGTCACGGGCACTCCTTCCCTGTAGGCTGCTCCCCGGCACTCCCAGCAAACCAGGGGGGAGGAGGGGAGGGGGGTCCGCCGGAGCCTCTCTCTCTCGCCAGTCCGGCGGTAGTTGCGGAAGGTCTCCGTCCTATCCCGTCCTATCCCGCAAAACACTCCCTGACGCTCCCAGCAACCAAAGGGGGGAGGGCCCCCACCGAAACCTCTCTCCCCCACGCCACACACACAGGGGCGCACCAGCAACCTGCCGCCACACCACTCTGCCGTTCGTCTCCATGCTCGCACCAAAGCCCTGTGCGCCGCCGCCCCACGCCGCAAGGCCCCGCACTGCTCGTCGATCCGAGCCGTCGACGCCAGCGCCGTTGAGCCGCCCGTGGCTCCTACGATGGACTCCCGGCAGCTCTTGCTCTGCGCCGCGGCTCCACCACTCCACCCAGGCCGTGGCTTCTCAGGGCGTCTCTGGGCTCGACGACCTCCCAAAGGTGGACACGCTAGGAATGCAGCCCCGACCCGGCAGCAGGCGAGGTAGCAGGCGAAGCAGGAAAGACAGGGAAGGTATGAATGGGTTGTCAGCATTCTTATTCCGCCAAAAAGGTCTCAGAAGCCGAAAGCTGCAGGAGCAAGCTCACAAAGCTCTACTGTGGCCGCCATCTTCCAGTTGTGCCAGTCATGTGCCAGTGACAGCAGCCTTTCCAGCCTTTGGAGGAAAGCGATGGCGAACCTAAACAGCATTATAAAAAGTAGAAACATCACCCTGCCAACAAAAGTTCAAAACAATGGTATTCACAGTAGTCATGTATGGCTGCGAGAGTTGGACTATAAGGCAGGCTGAGCGCCGAAAATAGATTCTTTTGAACTATGATGCTGGAGAAGACTCTTGAGAGTCCCTTGGACTGCAAGAAGATGAAATCAGTCAATCCTAAAAGAAATCAATCCTAAAAGAAATCAACTGCAAGAAGATCAAATCAGTGAATCCTAAAAGAAATCAACCCTGACTGTTCCCTGGAAGGCCAGATAATGAAACTGAAGCTCAAATACTTTGGCCACCAAATGAGAAGGGAGCACTCACTGGAGAAGACCCTGATGCTGGGAAAAATTGAAGGTCAAAGAAGACTGGGACGGCAAAGAATGAGATGGTTAGACAGTGTTATAGATGCAGCGAACATGAAATTGAGGAAACTTCAGAGGATGGCGGGAGACAGGAATGTCTGGTGTGATCTGGTCCATGGCGTCACGAAGAGTCGGACTCAACTGTGCAACTGAACAACAACAAATAGATGTGAAACGGAGACTGAGAATTGCTTCTTAAAATGACATAGTGAGTCTGTGACTCAGAATAGACTCGAATACCAGTTCACACACATGCATTTACATTGAATGCCAAATATCCTGTATCATGCTGTGTTCTTAGTTGAAATCCCTGTGAACTGAATTTGGTCTATGCCCAAATATTTACATGTTCCCAGCATGTGGGAAGAAGGGAAGAGTTAAGCAATAGCCCCCCCCCCATTCTATATTGCTAGATAACTCTCTGAAAATCTATTCCAAAAGAAATTTGATCTGACCTGGTAAGCTACTATGAAATATAAAGCCAAACATTTCACTGAGCATATGTAATCTCTAGGTCCTGTTTAAATGTTCTCTTTGGGCTGGCAGTAGTGTTGATATAAAGAACCATAACCTTAACTTTGTTTAAAATGCTTGCTAAGCTACTAATGAGCGAAAAGTAATCTTTTTTCTAGCTTAACAGTCAAGTGCTCTGACACAATATTACTCATTTTTGTAAAGTCTCCATGTTTTGTGGATTTTTTGCTTTATTAGGTATGTCAGTTCCATTTAAACTGTATCTTCCAACAGTATGAGCAGCTTCATCAAAACAAGAAAGCAAACAAACTGAATTCCTGTGTTTTCCTTCACATTCTTGGAATTCACACATCCTTTGAATTCTGACCCAAATAATTATTTTGGTGTGATATCTATGTGAATGCTGTTTAATATAGTCACAGAATGCAGACGAAACGAGTAACTGAATTTTCATAAAGATCTTTCATCATGCTGAAATGAAAAACAGGGAATAAGGAACTTCAAACATGGTTTGGCATTCTTTTAATAGTGTGCAATACTGAATGCAGAATTGTTCTTTAAAGCTATTGATTTAATTACACTTGATGTATTTGTACTTGTAGAGTTAAAAAAAAGATCTTGACAGGCACTGAGTCTTCCATATTGGGTACAGAAACTTTGAATTGTTCTGATCTATCTGGCATGTTGATTGTGGCCTACTTTAATATTTTGCATTGGGAAGTAAATTATTTCTTTTACTTCCCACCTTATTATTCACATTTTCTATATACTGAGTTCCCTACGTATGTTTCGGGTTTTTTTAGCATTAGGGGTTCCTCTTTGCTTGGATAACTATTTGGAGTTGGTGGTAGTTACGCCTGTGGTGATAACATATAATCTCCATTGAAGATCAATCGTAAATGAGACTTACTCTGTGTTTAATCATCTTGGGCATTATGGGTTTTTTGAAGGAACAATTGAACACAAGTACATTTTAATCTTGAGTTTTCTATGTCATTTATTATTTGCCAAACCAGTTGAGAACCTTAGCTATGCCACCTAGAATTATTACATTCCACAGGGTAAGTGATTATTCATAGTTACTCCATCTACTGCTACTCTCCTACTTTCCATGCCCTAAACTATTCCAGTGACATAGTAGCAAAGTTGTGAGAGATGAACTCTAACTTGCCTTAGATTGCAGACATTGAACAGTATGCCTCTAATCTTTCTTGTTGGGCTCAAGTGGATATATAACCAGCATCATTTAAAGAGGAAGATGATGGAACTTCAGTCACAGGTGACGTTGCTGGCAATATACACTCGGTTCCAGGTCTTCTCCCTTGCCACTGCGTGATGACACAGCTCATTATTTTTGTAATGGGTTATCATGGAAAAAAAAAAGAAAACATATCTGGCTTGATGCATTGAATAATCAACTAAATTAGTGTGTATATGTGTTATCTCCCAGTGGGGAGGAGTCTTGGTTAATGTTTTTTGTTTTGTACTGCCCACATGGGAATATTAATGATAACGTAGAAGAGAAAAGCAACTTGTAGATAGCAACCTGCAATTATTTTAGACCTGGTTGTTCCTTACAACTTGAGACACTTTGTTCTAAAGATCTATTGAAATGGCTATTTATTTTAGAAACAGCTTCATTTGAGACCAGATCTGGTACATGCAGAGTTTATCTGGAACTTGTGAAGAAGAGTGTCTTTAAAAATGTATGGAGCGCATTGCTGTAATCTCTATATCCAATTCTCAACAGTCCCCTCTGCATGTGGATACTTATTTCCACAGATAGGGGGCACACTCCCACCACCAAGGTTTTCTACAGACTCGGGATTCCGTGGGTCTGCAGAAAATTTCAAAAGGGGGGGGAAACACCCTTGGGGAGGGTTGAATTCCCCCCCCCCCCCCCATCCCTTTTGAAATGGCTGCTGCAGGTATCTACTCCAGGCCCCACCGTATCAACAGTGAGAGACTGGATGATTGAAGACGCAAAAGCAGAACTGGAGCTCGGATTGGGAAGGATTCCTCCTTCAGTATGAATGGCTAAATTGCAGAGGGGGTTGGAGCCAGGCCTGGGACTAGGATTGCCCACTCCTGGTTGGGAAATTCTTGGGGATTCTGTGGTGAAGTCTGAGGAGGGGAGAGGCCTCAGCTGGATATAATGCCACAGAGTCCACCTGTTTTCTCCAGGGGGACAGATCTCTCTTGCCTGGAGTTCAGTTGTAATCCTGGGGGATCTCCAGGTCTCACCTGGAGGCTGGCAAACCTTGGCCTAGCAGCACCCTCTGGGTGACTTGAGACCACCTGACTTGCATGATTCAACTAGGCCTGGCTGCTTCCTACTGTTCAACAGTAGCCACCCTATGAAAGTCAGTGTAGTATAATGGTCAGAGCTTCAGAGTAGGGTTTGTGGAACCCAGGTATATTTATGTATTTATTTATTATTTGTATTTATATCCCGCCCATCCCGCAGACAGGCTCAGAGCAGGTAACATCATTATAATAAATACAATTGCAGTTTAAAACACAATATAAACATTAAAAACAATGGGTACAACTTAAATTGGAAGTCAGCTGGCTATAAAAATTCTGACCCAATGGTACAGGTGAAATAAAGGTCAGTTGACAGTAGGTCGGCAGGTGACAGCAACCTCAGGGAGGCCATATATGGGCACCTGTTGCCTCAACCAAAGGCCTGGCAGAACAGCTCCATCTTGCAGGCCCTGCGGAATTGAAGAAGATCCCGCAGATCCCTGATCTCAATAGGGAGCATGTTCCACCAGGCTGGAGCCAGGACAGAAAAAGCCCTGCCCCTGGTTGAGGCAAAACGGATGTCCCTCTGGCCAGGGGCCACCAGGAAATGTTGGTTTTTAGAGTGTAACACTCTGAGGTGTATATGGGAAGAGACGGTCCCTTAGATATGTTAGTTCCAGGCTGTATAAGGCTTTAAAGGTCATAACCAGCACCTTGAAGCAAATCCAGTACTCAACTGGCAGCCAATGCAATTGGCGGAGCACATACCTAACATGAGCCCACACAGGCATCAACATCAGCAGGTGCGCCGCCACAGTCTGTACCAGTTGTAATTTCCGGGTCAGCCTCAAGGGTAAGCCTGCGTACAGCGAGTTGTAGTAATCAAGTCTGGAGGTGACCATTGCATGGGTCACTATAGCTAAGACTTGTAGAGAAAGATAGGGCTTCAGTAACCTGATCTGCCCAAGATGGAAGAAAGCAGATCTGGCGACTGCAGTGACCTGGAACTCCATGAAAAGAGAGGCATCCAGTGTCACTCCCAGACTCCTCACTGTCTGAGCTAGTACCAAAGGCGCCTCTTCCAGTGTGGAGAGCCTGGTGCCCATATCCACACACACCCCAACGCAGGTACAGGACCTCCATCTTCAGTGGATTTAACTTCAACCAACTGCCGCAAACATCCAGCCACAGCGTCCAAAGCCTTAGCCAAGTTTTCAGGAATGGAGGACAGATGGCCATCCATTAACAGATAGAGCTGGGTGTCATCAACATA
>NW_015163657.1:336993-353618 GCF_001447785.1 Gekko japonicus | reverse complement strand
TTGGAAAGCTCCTGAAATTACAACTGATCTCCAGATGACAGAGATCAGTTCTCCCAGAGAAGATGGCTGCTTTAAATGGTGGAGTTTATAGTATTATTCCCTGCTGAGGTCACTTCCAAGCTCAAACCTCATCCTTCCAAGGCTACACCCCCAAATTTCCAGGAATTTCCCAACATAGAGCTGGCAACCCTAAGAGGAGCTGATCTCTCTACTTGGGCAATCTGTTGTGATTCCTGGAGAGCAGCTTCTGCCACTGCTGCTGTGGGGGGGAGAGTAAGTGGGAAGCTGGGAGAGTGACAGGAGCAGAAAGAGTGATGGGGTGGTGGCAGAAAGGAAGTGCAAGGTATGGAGGGATGAGAGAGAGAGAGAGAGAGAGAGAGAGAGAAAGGGGTGGCAGGAAGGAAAAAGTCTGAGAGAAGTAGGGGGAGAGGGGAAGAAGCAGAGGTGGGAGAATAAGATAGCCGCTTCTGCAAGTTTCTTGCAGGTCCCTGGGCTGAGGTTTCGAAATCAGTGTGTCTACTTTGCAAGCAGTCTTGACCTCTGTGACCTCTTTAGAATTTATCTTCTGCTTAGAAACGAATAATGGTTTATCTGTTCACTTGTAGATAAAAACTGTCCCATTAAGGGTCTTTGCAGTGACATGTATCTAACCATGCAGTTCCATTTTTTTTAAGGCAAGTGGACTTCAGAAACAGCAAGGTTGGTGGTCTACGGTGGGAAGGGTGAATTGTTGGAAACTGCCACCCCTCCTAAGAAAGCAGGTCTTTGGAATATGTGATTGGGTAAAGACCAATGCAAATATATCTTCTGAGTCAGAGTGTATGTTTAGGAAATTTATCATTTGCTGGTAAAACAAGAGAATACTTAATGTCCTTAGCCTAGCTGTACTGAGAGAGAGAAATTTAATTCCTCTCTTAATTTGGTTAAAATGATGCTATTCAAATCTTCATATACAGAATAATGGTAGCTTGAGCACCAACCCAGAACAATACTTGCAGGTAAGGCTGAGTAATACAAAGAAGCTGAAGAGAAGGCGGCGGGGTGTGTGTGTGCCTTATTAAAGGCAGAGAATTCCCAACGCCTTTCCCTTATCAAAGTAAGTTGGTTTATTTGTCTAGATATATTAACGATGCCGTTTTAAAAATGCATCCTAGTAAAAAAAACAACACTTTACAGGCAGTATTATTCCAACCAGTGCCTTTCATCTGTTTATTTGAAAAATTGTTTACATTGCCTTGCTGACCTTTAACATTCAGCTCATGTCCAAGTAAGTGTGTGATTCACTCTGTATTGAAGGCAAAGTCCCATTGACTGGAATCAGTAAGGCTCAGTCTCTAAAATTGGTTATGAATGCTGGAAGTGGGGAGACAGATTACAGTTTAAGGGAAACAAGTCCACTACCCCATTGAACATGCTGCACTTACATACATTTGTTGTGATATCTGCCCAGTTATTTTCTGATGGCTTGAATGCAGACATGGCGTAATACAGTTAAAGGTGAATCTGTGCACCAGCATAAGCCGGATCCCACGTGTTCTGTGTCCTCACAGTTGAAGTACAACATGTGGTTTGAATGCTGAGTGATGAGACAGCTCCCATCATCCCGGTTTTCTTTGTGATTAGTTTTAACGGATATTAAAATGGTCCCCAAGTATGATTTTTAAGCATGTGTGATTTTTTTTTTGTGCTCCATATTCTCTGCCACCACATCTCACGTCCTAGACAAGAAGTTGCAAATAGCTAGTGGCTCTGGAGACTTCCATATTTAGAACATATTTGACAATTTGCCTGAGTTATTTTCAAGTAATGAACTCATCAATTCTAAATTCTGCATTTGGGAATGATAGTCCAAAGTATCATTTGTGTCCATGTGTGTGTAAAATACATTAATTTCTATGCTTCAGCAGACTTCTCAGAGACTGACTGAACTAAGTCCTTATAAACAGCAGAGTTCATAAACCGCGGGTAGGAGTCTCTGAGCATTAAAGTGTAAATCTGGAGTTGAGCATCATCAAAAGTATGTTGTGATGGTTCCAGCATATTCCGGTTGATAACTTCTCTTACTCTAGAGTCCAAGCTGACCTGTGAATAAAGAAAATATTTGTGAGTGTACAATAACATCCCTTTCTATCCTACTGTAAAAGTGGGGGTTGGGGCGCAATGTTCCCGCTAAGCTGTGGAGTCTCATGAGCAAAAATTCTACTTTGTGAGCCACTGGCGTTAAAATTGTGAGCGAGCCATTTGGCACCTGCATAAAATAGTTCACTCTGGAGCCATCCTTCCTGAGCTAAGACAAAAATGTGTGAGCCAGAGGCTAAAAAACTGTGAGCTAGCTCACACTAACTCAGCTTAGAGGGAACACTGGTTGGGGGGTTGGTAGCACTGAATACATGTACACTTTTTTTACTCATTTCAGTTGTTTGTTTATTATTTATTTATTTATTTGGTTCAACTTGTATCCTGCCCTCCCCGCAAGCGGGCTCAGGGTGAGTTCCATCATAAAATTCATAATGTAACAAATTGACAAATATATTTAAAAATCTATCTAAAAACAATATCAGTATAAAAACCCAATGCCTCAACAGATCTTAGCAAGAAGCAATTGGTTCCCAGATCTGAGGTCACAGATCTTCTACCACAGAAACCTAAAAGACATTGTGATCATGTTTTTGACCTATACATTTTTTCACAGTAGGAAGGAAAAGTTCCTCTTTTGTGGTTATGTGGCAAAATAGTTTTCAATCAGACTGATATAGATTGTGACCAATCGAGCCAAGTGCAGCCCACCAGCTCCTTATGGCAGGTGAATGGGAACTAGATATACCTTCTGCCTGGAAGCCAGAGAAGCAGTTGCAAAGTAGTGCATGCATGCACAAGAAGACTGCTGATTTTTTTTCTGGCAATAGCCAGTCTTACCTCATAGGATGCTGTTTTGAAGGCTATTCTGCCCTTCACATGGGCTTTTTGGAGAGCACAGGGGCTGCTGCTGAAAGGAAGCAGTCCTCTCCCCCACCCCCATGAGCAAAACCTCAGGGGCGGAATTTAGATCTCAAGTTCCTGTTTTTATTGGCTGCTTGCATCTCAAAAAACAGGAGGCTGCCTTGTGCTTAGCAAATTGCAGTACACGAGATGGGGATCTGTGTCAAACTTGGCGGACTTCAAGTTTGTAAAGAAACTATATTTCAAGCAGAGGAACATAGATGCTGTTTATGAAACTATCACATGAAAGAGGTCCTTTTGGAGAAAAATGGAGACACTACAAACACTGTTTTAATAGGCTTCTTAGACTTTCCATTTCTTTAACTGTGACAAGATAAAAATCACTCCATGTCGGTTTATTATATGGCGAGACTTTGATAGCCACAAGATCTGTGGCTATCAAGATCAGGGATCTGTCCTGGGACCTGTTTTGTTCAACATCTTTATAAATGATTTGGATGAAGGAAGAGAGGGAAAACTTATTAAATTTGTAGATGACACAAAACTTGGAGGGGTATCAAATATGGTAGAAGACAGAGTCAGGATACATACAGGATGATCCTGACAGGCTAGAAAACTGGGCTAAAACAAAAAAAAATGAATTTCAGTGGGGATAAATATAAAGTTTTGCATTTAGATAGGAAAAATCAAATGCATAATTATAGGATGGGGGAGACTTGTCATGGCAGTAGTATGTGAGAAAAGGATTTAGGGGTCATAGTAGACCATACACTAAACATGAGTCAGCAATGTGATGTGGTAACTAAAAAGGCAAATGCCATTTTGGGCTGTATAGTGTCCAGATCGTGTGAAGTGATGGTATCTCTTTACTCTGCTCTGGTTAGACCTCACCTAGAGTATTGTGTTCAGTTTTGAGCATCACAATTTAGGAAGGTTACAGACAAGCTGGACCGTGTCCAGAGAAGGGCAATGAATATGGTGAGACCAAGTCCTATGAGGAAAGGTTGAAGGAGCTGAGTATGTTTAGCCTGGAGAGGAGACAACTGAGAGGTGATATGATAACCATCTTCAAGTTCTTGAAGGGTTGTTATATAGAGGATGGTGTGGAGTTGTTTTCTGGGTTCCTCAGTGGAACAGGCTTCCTTGGGAGGTGGTGGGCTCTCCTCCTTTGGAGGTTTTCAAACAGAGGCTAGATGGCCATCTGACAGCAATCCTGATTCTGTGAACTTAGGCAGATCATGAGAGGGAGAGCAGGAGGTTTTGCATCAGTGCTTAGGTCTCATTGCCCTTTCTTACATGCCCAGGGAAATGCTGATTGCCCCTTTGGGGTCAGGAAGCAATTGTTCTCCAGGCCAGCCTGGCCGGGAATCCTGGAGGGGTTTTGGGTTTTTTTGCCCATTTCTGGGCATGGAGCAGGGGTCACGGGAGGTGGGGGGGAGGTATTTGTGAATTTCTTGCATTGTGCAGGTGGTTGGACTAGATTACCCTGGAGGTCCCTTCCAACTCTATGATTATATGATTCTAACGAGAATGCAAGAATTCTCTTCAACCCCTACCCCACAAAACATATTAACCTGTCTTGGGCTTGATCTGTACAGAATGAGGTGATAAAATAGGCTGTGTCACTTCTAGGCTATATGGCTTTAGAGAGGGCAGTCACATTTTTAATATTTTCCATTGTGAAAATCAGTGCAATAAATTGTCTCATCTGGGAGAACTAGCAGTCTTTGACATTCTTTCCACTTACAGGAGATGTCATTAATTTTGGAGAGCTTTGAAATGTATAATCCCACACCAAAAGCAGTCTGAAATGATCCTGTCCATTTGCCCACCTCAGCACTGTCCTTCTGGACAAGTCGGGCCCTTAACTGCAACACTCAAGCATCAAGTACATTTGTTCTCCAATGATATTTTGCCTCTTCTATCTGCATTCCCCAGAAGAAGGAGCTACTGCACGAGGGCGAAAAACTTTAAAGCACATTACTCTAAGTGTTCTCTTCATAGGTTACATTATTTTTTCCATGTTTCTGTTAATGATATACTATTTAATATTTTATTTCAGTCACTTAGTTTCAGTCAGTTTTGAGGAGGGTTACAAACCTCTTTTGGAGAAAGGATCGAAATATAGTCTTCATATATTAGCCTTGCTTTCTCTTCAATTTGTTTTTTGTTGGATTCTCGCTTTAGTTCCTCACAGGCCATCCAGAAAAGCATATTTTCTTCACTGAATTCTGTTCGGAGGAACTCCCTGAAAGCATTTCTTCCTGCTGGTGTCCTCATTAATTTGTCAAATGATTGAGCCCAGGTGTTAACATCTTCCAGAGTAGGAGTTGAGCTGCAGCAGGAGGAAGAAGCAGATAGCATTATGAAGTTAAAATTTGATAGAATGTTGAGGGAATCTTGCCACACCATCTATATATGCTCGGAAATCTCCAGCCAGTAAGTAAAAAATTCTTATCACTTGGCAGAGTTACAGGTCAAGTGATTGGATGTAGATGAACACATGCACAGAAAGACATGTAGCTTGGGAAGCTGCAGTGAGGAGAGAGAACCACTTTAATCAACCAGTGGTGCTTCTGTTCAGGGGTCATTTCCTGCAGGAGCGCACAGGAGTGGAGCTCCGGCAGTAAAGAGCCCAGGGGGCGGGCACATGCAACAAGTCCCACCCCCAGCCCTCAGTCAGAGCAAGAAGCAGCCAGGTAAGTTGCAGAGCTCCCCCCCCCCGTCCAAAACAGTCCAGTGGCACCTTTAAGACCAAGTTTTATTCAGGTACAAGCTCTCCCTCCTCTGCAAGGACAGATATGCACATCCCCCCCTCCCAATAGCTAGCAATCCAAAACAGTCCAGTGGAGCCTGAGCGGTGGGTGTTGCCTTCCAGTGATGTCAGGGGGTGTGGCATATGCAAATAAGTTATGCTAATGAGTTATGCGAATGAGCTCCTGCACCTCTTTTTCTACGAAATGACCCCTGCTTCTGTTGCAGAAAGAGCAAGGTAGGAATGATTTCACCTCGCTTCTCTATCTTACTGCAGCCCCTCAAGGCTGCATGACTTCTTACCCACATAGGAGACACAGCTGATTGCATAAGCTTTTCAGAGGTATTGGGGATGTTGCTAGGGGAAAGGGTGAGGCAGGAAAGAACTGCCAGGAAATGTTTTCTGCAGGTGCTTTGTTACAGATAACACAATATATCAAACTTTAAAAAAAAACAAAAACCCTTCTATATCGCTTTATTACCTTTCTTCAGAATCTGGAATGGTGTCTGTTCTGTGTTCATGTGATGCTGCTCTTGTTCTCTCATCTTGATTCCTTACAGTAAGGCTGCAAGGTAACAAACCAAGTCTGATCATACTGAAATAAATATATTTAATTCTCAATGTGGCCAGATCTAAGGATACTTAATGCTAAAGACTGGAGTCAGAACAGACACATCAGATCTTTCTACAAGCCTGAACAAAAAGCTTGGTTTGCAAAGAAATCTGAAATCTAAAAAGAAAAATGCATTGGTGGGAGTTGCCTTACTCCAGGTGGCAACAATACAACAAGATGACCACGGTGTAAATGGTGGGAATTAATAACACTAAAGCACCGTGTAGTGAACAAACAATAACAACAATGTAATCTTATATCAACTTCTAAACTTTTTTCCTATTCCAATATATTGGTATTTTTAGTGCTAGTTTATTATATCACAATCAGAATAATTACAATGTAAATTAAATACAAAACATCCCAAGTTATAGCGTTAGCCCCACAGGATTATAAGTCGACATGGAAGTCTAGACAAAAATGAAGATGCAAGGAAACTGTAAGACTACGAGAAACATTGTTGACTCATTTCTGCTGCTTTCCTCAGGTTTTACAGAATACAAGAAATGTATAATTCTAATGTTTTCAATCTGTTGATATATAATATAATGTAAGCTTCAGTATATTAATCAGATATTGCTCTTAGAAAACAGAGGGACTTGCCAATCAAATTCTCAAGGACGTGGCACTCAGCCTAACAGAATTCACAGCTAGCAAGATTCTTCAAGAGGCGACAGAGATGATTTCACATGGAGAAAATGGCTGCTTTGGAAGGTGGACTCTATGGCATTATATTCCATCAAAGTCCCTCCCCTTTCCAAGCCCTGCCCTCCTCAAGCTCCACCCCCAAAATCTCCAGGTATTTCCCAGCCTGAAGCTGGCAACTACTAAACAAATAGAAGCAATGCCTGTAGCTTTAAGAAACTAAGGCCTCAGTGGCCATTGCTAGGCAACCATAACAGTATTGCAGGCCTTCAAGGCTTGGTTTCTGTCAGTAAAAGGCAGAAGGAGGGAGGGCAGGGCCCTTTCAAGGCATGTTTTGGCCTTTGAGGGTAGCAACTGCCAGGCAACTTGCTACCACCTGAGTTGCATGCCTTACTGAGGCCTGCCTGCTTGCTACTATTCAACACCCCTCCCCCCACATGAAAGCCAATAAGTAGGTTCTGGGAAGCCCAGATGCTAACTGCACCCTCTCAGCCTAACATACATCATGGGTTTTGTGAGAATAAAATGGAGGACAGGAGAACAATGTAAACTTCTTTGGGTCCTTAATATGGAGAGAGGTCAAGTATAAATTAAGTAAATAAATAATAAATATAGCTGATAGTGGGGGCAGTTAAAAGGTAGGTTGGTTGATGTGTGGGAAAGACGGAAGCAAAGAAAAATGAGGATATGGGAGTTGTCAGGAGGAGAGAAAGAGAAAATAGTGTGGAGAGGTAGATAAAGAGGAAAGTGAGTTCCCTCCCACAAGTCCTTGAAGATTTTCCACCATACAGGTGTGCCCAGCTCAGTGGTTGTCACCATGCAGTTTTCTCACAGAGAGAAAGCTGAAGGGGGGGAGAGGCTGTAGGGGCTTTCAGGGAAGTTTTTTGGGAAAGAGAGAATAGTGGGAGAGGGAAGATGAGATGCCCTCCCCCACAAGTCCTTGCAGGTCCCCACTTGTAATTAATTGTTAGGTGATATCTTAAATTTGTTTGTCTTTTCCCACTGAATATGAGCAGTGCACCATTTGGTTCATAGTGGTTCTTGACCAAAAAAACAACTTACTACATGAGAAAGCATATGGGCAGATTCCAAGGTCTAGTGTCTGCTCTGATGTGTACATGGAGCCCTGTATCCAGTGTTCCCTCTAAGCTGAGTTAGTGTGAGTTAGCTCACAGTTTTTTTAGCTTCCGGCTCACAAATTTTTTTTTTTAGCACAGGAAGGATGGCTCCAGAGCAAACTAATTTATGTAGTAGTCAAATCGCTCGCTCACAACTTTCATGCCAGTAGCTCACAAAGTAGAATTTTTGCTCACAAGACTCCACAGCTTAGAGGGAGCATTGCCTGTATCTATATGAATGTGCTTGTGCATATGCTTCTGGGGAAAAGGTAGCTCTCCATGAGTATGCTAACTGCCAAAATAGGCATTATGACAGCCACAGGTCCAACCCATGGATGCCAACATATGAAATCCCAGTGAACGTTTAGAGACTATCCTCCTATATTTAAATCTCACCCTGACCTGGATAGACCAATCTAGTCCTACCTCATCAGATCCCTGCTGCTAAGCAGGGTCGCCTCTAGTCAGTATTTGGATGGGAGGCCACCAAGGAATTCCAGAGTCACTACACAGAGGCAGGTAATGGCAAACCACCTCTGAATGCCTCTTGCCTTGAGAACTCTACAGGGTCGCCATATGTCAGCTGTAACTTGACAGCAAAAATAAATAAATCTCTGTGTTCTTATCTCTGTGTTTTCCCTGCTCCTCATTTGGGAAGCTCAGACTATGGTTCTAACACCTCTTGTAGAGAGAGGCTAGGTTGTGAACTAATGACTTGTCCAAGGCTACCCAGTGAACTGCATATCTGAGCAGGGTTTTGCCCCTGGATTTCCCATACTAAGCCCCTCTGCTGTGTCACAATCACCCTCTTAGAGAACTATATGAATGGTGTATCCATTTTGACTATGGATAGCAACCCCTGCCTTTTTACAGAAAAGTAGAACTGGTTGGCAAAAACATTGTATTCAAAACTGATACTGTCAGGACTAAGCGAAATGCCATACAAAATAACACAAGACATCCATGTTCCTTTTCCCCTTTAAAAATGTGTGTTTGGCATATTCTGCAAATGGCAGCTGTGCCCACGTAATTTTGAAGTGTACACAAGAAAGGCCATTCATTATAATTGCAAAGCAAAAAGCATCATCCAACCTAAAATGCAGATGGGAGGGATGGGGCAGAAGTTGTGGCTTGAACCAACAAAAGCCCAGCTGGAGACTCCCCCCCCTTTAGTTCCCTAAAATGGTTAATTTTCCAAAGAGCTTTGAATGCTGGAAATTCTATAGTTGCAATTTTTATTTTTATTTTTTTGCAATTCGTGCAGGTTATTTCAGGAAATACTTTCTATAAATAGGGATTATAAATAGAGCAGTTTGTTTCACATTTCTTGCTCCTAGAAGAGTTATTTGGAGGATAAAAGAGTTATTTTAGAGGTAACGAGTGGCTGTTCTGCTTAAAGCCTGGACCCAGGCTATTCAATGGAAGCAGTAATTTTGAGCATCATGCATATCGAGTAATTTTAGCATCCAATTGAGCAATTTGGGGGTTTTTTTGTCTCATGATACTTGTGAATCTAAAAAATAAGGATTAAATAGAAAATGGGATAAAAATAGCTTGTGAATTTCTTATTGAATCTAGAGACTTTGAAAATTAAGTATCCATTTGTGAAAATGCATTATGTGTTTTTCTTTCCATTTTGTCCAAGGAGAGGTAAACAGACACGAGGAACCAGCTGCAACTTAAAACCTGTGCTTCATTAACAGTATTTAAAAACAGTGATCCTTGCACACTGAAATGGTAATCTTGGCTATATCAGGAGCTCACTGGAAAATAACTTCCTCCCTGACTCATATACAGGTGCCTTGTCCAGCCACTTCAGGATGCATCTGGTCTATGTGCTGGAGAGAAGTTGTAACCTCTGCATGCTTTGAACATGTCTGTGTGTGATAGGCATGTTCACAGCCAGGGAAAGGCAGTAATTTTCCAGTCATCTGGGGCAACAGATGGACTTTTCTAGTTTGAGGCATGCTCAGTAGTATGGAACGACTTGGGCAGTGGGGAGTCACCTCTGTCTTGTGGCTAGTGAATGTAGATCTGCCTTCAGAAAATCATGAAGGCAGAGAAGAGTTTAGGCTGCAATGGATAATTAATTTAATAGGGACAAATTAGATGAGATGAATAGCTATCCCCAGCTATCTTAAAAGGAAGATAGAACCTGCACATGCTCCTGGTTCGGATCAAAGGGAGGGGGGTGTTTAACTCTTCCCTGTGCATGGTTTTGTTGATTGAAATCACCACTGGCAGCTGCTATTAGCCCTGGAAGGAGAAGAATGCAGGCTTCTCCTCTCAGACTTGAATCATATGCTCTTAGAATAATTGCAAGATGGGCCCTTTTGTGTTGTCCAACCAGTCATCACTAGATAGAAATCAAGTGGATTGGGTAGTCAATTATCTCTCCTGTACCAGCATAGGCAGCCATTACCGGTGTGACTAAGCAGTAACTGCAACAGTGGCTTTATTAATCCCACCCAGTGTGGACTGGCTTTCTAACTTACCTGCCTGACTGCCAGGAGCAAGCTGTGCCAAGCAGTCCCTGTGATGGTTTAAGAACTGTTTGGCTTGGCTTGCTCCTGGAACATCTTAATGTCCCAATCTGCCCCTGAATCAAACCTTGGAGTTCAATAACACCTGATCCTGTCCATATCCAAGACAGAGTGATGAGAAGATGCAGGGCTGTATGGACTAGTTCAGCCATGGCGGGGAAATTAATTCTGTTCCATGCTGAAATCTGTTAAAAATAGACCCAAATATGTCTCTACACATCTTGTTCTGATAGAGGATTAGTGGTGAGCAGCTTTCCTTTGAAGATGATTTCAAAATGTGAGCCAAATATACATGTATATAGCTATCATCTCTCTGTTCTGCCCTAAATTCTTTGGTCTTGGTAAACAATACATATGCAAGACTTCTAAATTAGCTTTTGCTTCCCTCCTCACAATCCACCTTTGGCATAACTAATCTTCTCTATTGAAACAAAGCCTAAGCACCTAGAACTAAACTGAATATCACATTTTCCCTTGTTTATTTCCACTTCCCACCATACCTTTGCTTCCCTATATCACATTTTAAATCAGAAGCTACTTGGGCTTGCATCTGTCTCATACCCTGTAAAGTGTGGTGCATCTTGATGGTGCTATATAAATAAGTAATTAAAAACAAAGCCACAGTCCTTCTACTATCCCTGCCTTTGAGTGACACAATATTTTAGATTTTCCTCCCAGGCTTTTGGTTCCAACCACCCCACCACAGATGTATTTGGTCAACTAAAGTTATGTAAGCCTTCCTCTTTTTCATTTGAAGGAGGTTCTAACTGGGTGATGATACACAGTAGTTGAGAGGAACAAACCTAATCTGGATGCCAGTCCATTTCTGCAATTAAATGCAATGATCAGTCGTGTAGTTACTACCACCACAATCAAAACGATGAAGAAACCTGGTAAAACAACTGGTTCTGCATGACAGAGCAACACTTCAGTTTTTGTATTTGCTTGGCTGGTTGGTTAACCTTTGTAATCTGAATGGTACTGTGGATAGAGCGCCATGTGAAGTGGTATTTATAGCTGGTGCTCTCCATGGATGAAGCAACTACAGTGTGAGATCACAAACTATTTTGATCACTTGGACCTCCCAAAGTTTACTTCAAATGCTGAAATATTTGCTGAATGGGTATACTTTACATATAATCGAAACTTTGAGCTACTTTCTACTGAGTCAAAACTCTTGAGCCATCTAAGGCAGTACTCTGTATTCTCTCAGGTGCAGAAGCTTTTCATGTCCTTAGGTTCCATCCAGATTCTTTTTAGTTCCCAAGGTTTTCACGAAGGTGCTAGGGATTGAGTCTGGATTTTGTATGCAAACCACCTGCTCTGCTACTGAAGTATACTCTCCAAATGAGTAGACTAAAAAGGCACTGAAATTATATGGCTAACCTGTTAGGGTATATCGTAGCAGAGAAACACATAGTGCCTGAATGTTCATTTTTCTGTTTTTTAAAAAAATCTTGATTCTATTTAAATCTTGTTTCATTTTTTTTTCTTTTTCACCTTGAGAACTACAAATGAAAGCTATGCAAAGGCTGCATTTTCTTCCCACTGTAACTGCCTTGTCGGGTTACCCAAAGGGGTACATGTTTATGTTCCCATGGTGACTAGCTGTGGTGTCCCCCTGCAGCTTTGAATATGACATGCAGGTTTACCAAGAGCAGCTGCAACAGCAGCACCAACAGAAGCAGCAGGCGTTGGAACCTCGATTTCCTTCATCAGGCTGGGCCTCTGTGGAGCTGGGTGTCTCCTGGGCCGCAGATGTCTGCCGCTTCCGCATTTCCGTCCGTTCTGATCCCATGGGCTGCAAGAGGAAAATTAGGAAGGAAGTGAGTCTGTGGGAAAAAGCAAGATGTGCTGAGTTTCATTCACAATTTTGTCATTTAATGGCTTTTCTAGGTGGGATTAATTTTGAGCAAGCAAGATGCTGGTTGCTTAATTTGCATTCCTAATTGGAGGAGGAAGGCTAGAGCCCCAATGTCCACTGTGATTTTATCATTGATTTGAACTTATAAAGTGCTTTATATTCATAAAGCTCTGCAACAGACCTCTTGACATAGCAGGGGAAACGTGAAATCTGCCCACATAATATCTCAACACACCTCTGAAGGCTTCTCCTTCCCAAGCAATTAAACTGAGCAAGATAGCAAAGGACCAGGCAGCAAAAACTTCCTGCATGCCGGAGGGTTTCCTGAGCACTGTAGCCAGAAGCATGCTGCTGTGAGCATTCTCCTTCTCAGGGCTCTTCTTGTAGAAAAAGCCCAGCAGGAACTCATTAGCATAATAGGCCACACCCAACAGCAAAACTCATTAGCATATTAGGCCACACCCTGACAGCACCGCTTATTAGCACATTAGGCCACACCCCCATGTTACCAGAAATGTGGTCATCCAGCCATACCCACCTTTTCCTTCTTATTCTGTTTACCTTGTTTGTTGTCAAAACCCAGGGCTTTTTTTGTAGCAGGAACTCCTTTGCATGTTAGGCCACACACCCCTAATGTAGCCAATCCTAATGAGTTTCTGCTATTGGGTGTGGCCTATTATGCTAATGAGTTCCTGCTGGGCTTGGCCAACTCAAGAGCCAGCCTCCGTTCCTGTGCGTTCCTGCCCAAAAATAGCCCTGCTCCTTCCCATGCAGAGGGTGAAGCAAGAAGAGAGTGGGAAACTGATGGCAGAAGGCAGAACAGTCTGTCAGCTAGCTCAACAAAAAGGAATGGCTTTTCTGGAATGGGAGAGCCTCATAGGATTTATCTGTGACTCCAGAAGCAACAAAAGTCTCTGCATTATGTAACTGCATAAATATCTTCCCTTCCATTCAGTTCTGGGGTAATGCACTAAATAAGACATTTGCAAAAGGGGATAAAGCAGTTATTTGCAGACTTTTTTGTTGTGGGCAGAAAGTGTAGCTCCTGCATTTCAGACTAGTGAGAGGTGGGATGATCCTTGGCACATGTGAAGTGTGAGGGCAGATATGTACTGAGAGCATAGCTGTCCCTTTAAAAACATGTGGCTCCAAGCCCTTTGTGTAGATTGATTGATATGTCATTTTCTCTCAAACATTCTCTCTCCATTTTATAGGAATGTTGCTGAAATCCCTGAACTGGTTATTGGAGCACTAGAATCTGGGAGACCCACCCTGTCATGGAAGCTTGCTGGTTAACTAGGGTTGCCAACCTCCAGGTGGGGCCTGGATATCTCCCACTTTTACAACTGATCTCCAGGCGGCAGAGATCAGTTCCCATGGAGAGAATGGCTGCTTTGGAGGGTGGACTCTGTGGCATTGTACCCGGCTGAGGTCCCTCCCCTCCCCAAACCTGGCCCTCTCCAAGCTCCACCCCCAAAATCTCCAGGTATTTCCCAATCCAGAGCTGGCAATCCTATGGTTATCCTTGGGCCAGTTATTCTCTCTCAGCATAACCTACCTCACAGGGTAGATGTGAGGATAAAATGGAGAAGGGGAGAACAATATTGTAAGCTGCTTCAGGTCTCTGTTGGGGACAAAGTAGGGATGCCAGCCTCCAGGTGGGACTTGGGGATCCCCTGGAATTACAGTGCATCTCCAGACTACAGAGATCAGCCCCCCTGGAGAAAACAGATGCTTTGGAGGGTGGATTCTATGGCAATGTACCCCACTAAGGTCCCTTTCTTCCCCAAAACCCATTCCCACATCTCACCTGGATCTGGCAACCCTACCCCCTCATCTCCTGCCGGTGGCCAGAGGTAACCTGGCAACCCTAGGAGAAAGGCAGGGTATAAATGAAGTAAACTAGAACTAAAATGGAGAGTTTAAAACTACTGCTATACCTGGAGTGAATGCACATTTTAAGTGCTTCTTCCTGCCTGAGCCTTTCTGGGTTTGTTGAGTACCTGGGTGGAGGGACTATCTAGGAGCTCCATGTTCAGCCGTGATGCTCACTGGGTGCCTGGCAGTAAGCCAATCACTCACTCTCACACTATAACCCTACCTCACAGGACCCTTGTGAAAATTAAATGGGGAAGGACCTAAGCCCTAAGGAAGAAGGAGAGAGTAAAATATTTTTTAGGGAATTTAAAATGTAATAATAGAAAATAGGTCCTCCTGAAGGTCCTGAGAGTTATTTAAGATGTCACTAGCCCTCCCCCCCCAGTTTATAATTCCCCAGATTCTCCAAGGAGATGGAATAACTATATGATCAGTTTTAGTTTGTGCTGTACACTCGTCCTTAGCATAGGCTTCATTTGCATGGCCAGACACTTTCTGATAAGTGATCCTGATTTTTCAAAAAGTTTCTTTCTTTAAAAATCAGTGTTAAGAATTGCAGTTCAGAATGTCTCTGTTGGCTTTCTCCTTGTTGTAAATGCTCCCCTGTGTCTGGAGAGCCATCTCTGAGTGCTGTGTACACCAGGCCTGCCACAGCTGAAAAGGGCTGACAAGATGACTGGTCCCAGTCTTTCTGTCTAATGGCTGCTTTGGCTCTCGCATGGAGTTAGCGCTATAATAAAGCAGATGGCATATTGTTGTCTTGTGCATTATTCTGACTTATTTTTTGTTCTGAAATCAAATAGATTTGATCTTGAGGGACCAGGCCAGGGAGAACACACTGGGAGAGAGAGAGAAAAGAGGGGGAAGTGCTGGCTTTAATTATGCTGCCCGCTTTTTTGTCATGGAGAATCACAATTCACATAACTTCCTAGCTATTGTGGTTGGCATGAAGTTTTTGTTTTTGTTTTTAACAAAGGTTCTGTACTTTTGACAGCTGCAGAGTAAGGAGAAATTCAACATTTCTCCCTAGCATGGACAAGCTGTCCTGAATGAAATTGCCAACCTCCAGATAGCAAACCAAAAAGAGAGATCATGGGATGGGCGGTGGAAATAAGCAGAACAACCGTGAAGTATTATGCCAAAGAAAAATATCTAAAGGCCCCGGTCACACGGAGAATTTGTCACACAAAAGGCACAAATGTTAGACGGATTTTCGGGGCGCGATCACACCGCAACATCTGGGAAGCTTAGCGCACCCGTGGCCAACCCGTGGCATCCCGCTGAAGATGTGGATGAAAAAGTACTAAGGAAAGTGCACTAGTATTCGGAAAATGTGCGGCACAGGTGGGCATCTGATCGCGGGAGCGCTAGTATCCCGTGGCATCCGGCGCCCATCCACGTCCCATCGCAAACCGGATGTTTATCATAAGCGCATGCGCACAAACACGAACCTAAAAGCAGTGCTGCTTTGCAGAACTGCACATGCGCACAAACGCAAAACGCTTTGTTAGCCGAATTGCTTTATCTACAGCAATTGGCAAATTTTAAACTGGGTGCTTGCCAACTATACCAAGGTCCTGTTCCCACGGAGGGTTACCAGAGAGGGAGTCGAGGCTGGTGTTGTTTGAAATAAATGTCTTTTACTTAAGAATATAAATCACATACAAAAAATACTGATGTGCTCGCACATACAATCAAGCTCCTTAGAAATACAGTATTAAAATAAGTAAGTTTGGATTAGGAGATGGGGTGATGAGGGGTGATACTTATCTGTCCTGAAGCTTGTTTGTTCCAATGAAGAATGGATGGAAAGAAATAGAACTCTAGGGAAGTTAACACACGACTAGAACCAGCCAGCACGTGTGGGTCTCCTGACTGCAGATCAAGAGATCAAAGTAGAGGCAAGGGTTTGGGTATAGCAAGCTGGACAAAAGGGGAGTATAAAGCAGACAGGGGTTGTTGCGGAGAATGCTAGCTAGGAAGGGCCAGGTGAATGGTCCCAACCTTTTATAGGTGGTCCTTTGGATGGGAGGTAACTATGCCAACCTCTTGACCCACCTACCTGTTAGTCCATCCGAAAACTAATCCTATTGGTTGCATGTAGTGAGGGGTGGTTACCTAGAGGGTTGGACAATATTGTAACCTAAGACCTAACTCAAAGGAGGGCATCTGGGCAAGTGTGAAAACTTGGCGTCAGGGTGCTCCCTTGAAGTGCAGATGAAGCTTGGCCATTCCTCTGGTCATAAAATGTCCATCTGGCAGGAAATGC
>NW_015163657.1:327064-336971 GCF_001447785.1 Gekko japonicus | reverse complement strand
ATAAAGCAGAGATGTGGAGTGCGTGACTGCCAACAAGTCAGCAATGGGGCTGCTTCTTCTCAAGTTGTTGTTTTGCTGACAATAATGGAGATGTGTGCTTCCCCATCAGGCTGGTGCTGTGAAACAGAAACCTCATTCATGTGTCAGGCTTATGCAGGCACCTTCTATGTGTAGTATCACAACAGGTGACTTGTACAGCTTTCTGAGCCTATGTGTGTGTGTGTACAGTCCATTTTGTGTAGCAATAAACATAGTCCATGAAGCAAATATCAATCTCATTCCTTAACATTTTGTGTGATCGCGCCGCTTCTTTGCCATGCTGCAGCATCGCTGTGTGATCGCCAGCTAACAGCCTAAGCACGGAGACTCGGGGGACCGTGTGATCGGGCTACCACGCTTTATTTTGCTCCGGGCTGAATAGCCATGCCTCCCCCTCGCGTTATCTGGCCTGTGTGACCAAGGCCATTGACTATTTAGTTCTTATCCAAAATTCAGATTACTTGGAGCAGATCAATCTCTCAAAAATCATTCACAATGACACCATTTGATGAAAGTTACTCTGAGAAATGGCCATATTGCTTGTTAAATTAATTAACTGTAAGTATACAATATAACAGCCAGTTGAATGTACAGCCTTGAGTTATTTTTGCTAATGATAATTTTTATCTTTGTAATTAAATATAGAAATGTCAACACTACACAGTCTGACAAAGTTTGTGAATGAAATGAGACTTGATATGCATAATCTGTTAGTGTTGATGGTGTCATTGTAAATGATTTTTC
Source organism: Gekko japonicus (assembly GCF_001447785.1). Lineage (NCBI taxonomy): Eukaryota > Metazoa > Chordata > Lepidosauria > Squamata > Gekkonidae > Gekko > Gekko japonicus. The sequence goes on along the minus strand of NW_015163657.1, from coordinate 336,188 downwards.
AGAGACTGATCTGCTCCAAGTAAATTGGATATTGGATAAGAACTAAATAGTCTTTGGATATTTTTCTTTGGCATAATACTTCACGGTTGTTCTGCTTATTTCAACCTCCAGATAGTGGCTGGAGGGCTCCCAGAATTACAACTGACCCCCAGGCTCCAGAGACCAATTCCCCTGGAGAAAATTGTAGGGATGCCAGTCTCCAGGTGGTACCTGGGAATCCTCCGGAATTACAGCTAATCTCCAGACTACAGTTCCCCTGGAGAAAATAGATGCTTTGGAGGGTGAACTTTATGGCATCGTACCCCACTGAGGTCCCTGTCCTCCCCAGGCTCTATCCTCAAATCTCCAGGAGCTTTTTCCAACCTGGATCTGACAACCCTACCCCTCCATCCCCCACTGGTGGCCAAGGGGGACATGGCAACCCTAAGAAAATGGCTGCTTTGGAAGGTGGACTCTTATGGCACTATACCCTGATGGGGTCCCTCCACTCCCCAAAGTCTGCCCTCCCCAGGCTCCAACCACATCTCCAGGGATTTCCCAGGCCAGAGCTGGCAACCCTAGTTCTGCCTTTTTGAAATGGCAAAGCAGAGCACACAATATCCCTCTGAGCAATCCAGCTCACTAGTCAACTCACCATTCTGAAACCCTTTTAATTCCAAGCAAGTGCCCCCATCTGCTGAATTATACAGGCAAGAATGGCTTAGGCCAGAATGAATCTGTCGGTATTCAGTGTTGCTCTTGAATTTGTGCACACATTCTTCCTTGTCTCTCTTGCATCTCAGTGCCCCTGTGCTTATCTCTGTATGAAAGTTGTGCACATGCAACTAAGCACAAAGAACATACAGACGGAGCAATGTAGAAATGAAGAAATTCTATGTGAGCCGCCCTGAGCCCGTCTCGGCCGGGAGGGTGGGATAGAAACAAAATAAAATAAATAAATAAATGAAACCAGAATTAATAATGTAGTGGAACAGCTTTAGTATGGATACAGAGTACTGGTATGTTTGCCAGTCATCTCCCCCCCCCCCCTTCATTTTCAAACTATGGGCCCATATACTGTCAAATTGCCTCTAGAACCAGAAGATCCTGGTGCTTGCATCACTCTGTAATCAGCGTTTAAGCCAGCAAGCTAAATCGCTTCTGAACAACACTGGCAATTCCTGAAGTGAACTCTTAAGAAATGAAAATGGCTTAAATGCAAGTCTTCTGCCCATATATCCCCATGTTATTAACACAGGCGGCTAGAAAGGCGAACGGAATTAAATAAGAATGGTGGCATTTTCCCTCCGCATGTTAAAGGATTTTAGTTTTGTCAGTAGACAAATGGTTAGTTTTGTGAACAGACAATGCTGGCAGCATTTACTAAAAACTCCTGCACTTTCTGGAAATGGCAACCCTTTTTGCTTGTTCATTCCACATGTATGTAATCTGTGTTTGCTGTACATGTCTAGATATGAGTATAGGTCACTCTCACAACTGTACAGCTGTTGTCATACAAAACAATATGCAGAATTTGGATTTTGGGTTGTTCAATGTACTGATCCAGGGAGTGGAATGTTCTTTCAGGCATTCGCATCAACCCCACTTCTTGCATATTGTGTGAATGTGTACACAAACAACACAACAACTAAGATCCAGTGATCTTTCAGCAGAAGGCACTGAAGAATGTGGATCTTCTTCTCATTCCCCTACCTGCAGCAGTCATTTCCAACCTAGGAGAAGTTGTGGGACCTGGATGGACTCAGAGCCACGTGGGTTGGGAGGCTGCAGTAGGGAAGGGAAAGGGTCAGCTCTACTAGTAGAAGAGGAAGAAGGGAGCAAGTCCCACAAACTCTGGTGCCAGTGGATCTCAGGATCCAACCCAATGTGTGTAAAGCTCTGGTCTGAGATTTTTTTAAGGATTGTACACCTTAGCTAAGGGATTCTCTCTATCAGAGTTCAGGCAGGTAGGAAAGTTTGTTTTCATTTTATAGAGAATTAAGATTTCTCATTTGCAATGCAGATGGGCAGACAGATTACATAAGAGGGGGATATTTAAACATGACCCCCCCCCGCTCATGTCTAAACAGGTGGCAGGAAATATAATTTTAAACAAAAACAGAGAATAGGGCAATGGAAGCAAAGTTTTCCCCATGTATGCTCTGGTAGTGTTCTGATGTGTAAAGCATTTTGATCTAGCCCAGCACGGACTGCAAGGGAGCCTGGCTGGGAGAAAGATGCTAAAAGAAGTGGAATACAGCAAAATAAAGTGTGAGCACAGTTAGATACTGTTGCTCTGCACTGTTTTGTTTAACAGTACCCCCACCCTGCCCACTGCTTTCCTAAATTATGACTGGGAGTCTTCTTTCTCAAGGAGAAGATGGGGAAAGGTTTAAACCTCACCCTACACACACACACCCAAACAATCAATTGTCCTTGCTACTTTTAAGGAACACCAAATGAGAAGGGAGCATTCACTGGAGAAGACCCTGATGCTGGGGAAGACTGAAGGTAAAAGAAGAAGGGGACGGCAAAGGATGAGATGGTTAGACAGTGTTATCGATGCGATGAACATGAAGTTGAGCAAACTCTGGAGGACAATGGAAGACAAGAGGGCCTGGCATGATGTGATCCATGGGATCACGAAGAGTCGGACTCGACTGTGTGACTGAACAACAACAACAAAGATGTCAAGAGATATCTACTCCAGTCTCATTGTTGATCTTCTTCTGTTTTTCCCTCCTGGCCTATCTGTTTTGTCCCCTAACTGCAATGCACACACTTTCAAATGTTCAGACAGACGCTGCCTGGCAAGAGCATTTGCCTGCAGACATGCCTGCAAGTCTATATACCTGTATGTTCAAGCAAAACAGTTGCCTAGTGTGCAAGGCGCCAGAGAGTACAGCATTTTATCTGCTTTAACATATTTATACCACAGTGAACTGAAGACAATTGCCAGCAAGTAAACCAGAACTACCCTGCTTATACAGAATCCAATGAATCTTTCTTCCCATGTCAGAAAACCAGCAATGTGCGTGCACTTTGTAATGGTAGACCTGTCAGTGCAGTCTTGGATGGCAAGATCTATTGGTGTAACTCTGATAACTGGTGAATGTTCCTGCAAGCTTGTCACCTGTACAATTATTCTTTCTGACTTTTTTGAATTCTAAGCCAGATAGCCAAGTGCCAGAATAGCACTGGCATCTGAATGTTTCTGCATAGACCTGAATCCTTTACAATATTGCCAGCTGTTGTTAATTTTCAGTCAGGATTAGTTAGGATGATAGTATAGAATGGGGACTTTGCAGTTCCCATGGTTAGTTGATAATATCCAGAGGCTTATCCCTACAAATTGGAAAGAAAAAAAGTGACATTGCATTGCCAGTGTTTGAAACTATGTCATGATTAAAATGAAGGATGCATTTAATGGTTTTGCTGGATTAGGATCTGAGCATGTAGCTCTCGTTCATTTAATCATAAGATTGGAATGGATTTAGAGGGTGATCCAGTTTGACCTCTTACTATGGTAGACTTAACTCATCTTACATGAAGGCCCATTCTATCCTCTTCTTTGTTTATTCAGCCGATCCCTGATTTAGAAGACATCCATTCTAAACATGCTGTTTTGTGCCTTGGTAGTAAAAAGCCTAACTAAAACATAGATCCTCTTTGTTATACATGGCTGAATTCTTTAAATACATCTAGGACTCAGGACTGGGGAAGAATGAACTGATTAAATGTGGAACAGTCAGCTACAAGGCACCCTTCAGCTTCTGCTCCTAGCAGAAGACAGGGTACCTGAAAGATGAATGAATGATATCCCCCCCCCAAAAAAAACCCCCATGCCCAGCCCCCCCCCCCCGGTGAAGGATGGATCTTCATGCTACTGGGCACCCAACCCATCAATGCCACTTAAACTATTTCTCAGTGGGCCCATGTGAAAAAGTCTGAAATGCACTTATGTAAGGTTCTGGATCAATTGACAACTATGCATGAAGACTGATTTACTATCTGACAAACTTTATGTGGGATTTTAGTAAAAGTAGCACACCAGTCAAGTGATTTGAAAATATGGTTTGTGGTGGTAAAGCCATCTTCTGCATGTGGTACTCAGTACAAATATTGAGGTCTTACTCTTTAAAAGTTAGTGGTGACTAGAAACTAGGCTGTCTACTCAGTATATGTTTCCCCTCTCCTTAAGAAGAATAGCAGCTCGAAAGAGCTCCATTTCTCCGTACACATGAAAGCAATGCTTTACATTTCAAAAGCCATTCTTAGAACTGAAATACACACCCACACAGTGACAGAGAGCAGCACATAGCCTTTCTCACTAATAATCTAAAGCCTGCATGTATATGAAAGCTCTCTGACAGTGCGAGAGAGCTTTACATAGAGACAATTATTTGTTCCAAGTGTGCTGCTTTGTGAGGTTGTCTAATGCAGACATTGTGACCCTGCAAGTTCTGAATGTCTCCTGGACTATGCATATTTTAATGATTTCAAGGTCATGGTGTAAAACTAAAAAGAAGCCTTAAGTTAAAAACAATGCAAGGACATCCTTTGCTTGTCAGTCAAATTGGCCTCTGTGCTAATAATTGACTTGGAACAAAACTTTCTCCTCCAACTGGCTTTGCATATTTTTAAAGTAGACTGTGTGTAAGGGGGGGGGTTTGAGACAAATTAAGTTATGGATAGGTTAATGCATTTACCTTACATTTTTACAACACAAGTAGACAGTGGCATTCAGGAGGCAGCTGTGGAAGCTTCTTCTGAGTCCCATCAAAGCTGACTCTAGCGTGCTTCCTATGACCTCCAGCTTTAGTATGAATGGGCTCCCTAAAAGCCAGAGTGAATGTAGTATGCAGTGATTCGCATCACCAAGAAGTTCTGACAGCTCATACTGGGTGTTGCAATCATGTGGCGCTGGAAAAGTCAGTGACTCATACAGTATTGTATTGTCTTAAGAGTTGAGATCTGACTCAGATAAAACTGACATTGTATTGGTCGGGATGCCGATTTGCATCAGGGTGATTAATCATGGAGTGCATTAATTACTAATTCATACACCTTTCCCTTTGGGAAAGTAGGATCCTCACCCTACTATAGAATCTGACAATTGCACTAGAATTCCACAGGCACATCCATAGCCGTATGGGGGAATGTATAACCTGCTTACTTTCCAAAAAAGCATGCACAAGAGGCAGAGGTGACTCCCTGAAACCCAGTGGAACCGCTGTTGTAGATTTGCTGAGATATCCACAGCAATTCTGGAGTTAGAAGCAATTCTGCAAAGAGGTTAGTACTGCGTACTGATCTACTCGATGCTAAACTTTGTGTAGACAATGTTAAAGGGTTATTTGTTTTATTCTTCATGTCTGCAATTACCACTACCCAGAAATAATTATTTTGCAGCGCTCTAGAACTTGAGAGGAAGACTCTCGTGACTTGTGCCTTAAGAAACAAACTTCTTCAAAGCACCCAGTTACCCATATTTGAGACATGTAAAATCACTCGTTTCCACATGGAAATGATTCCTAGTTAAAATGGAAACAGATAAGCTCATGCTGTTTAGATAGCAGGATAGTGTCAAAGAGTACATCACTGTCAACAGTAGTAATGGGACGAGTTATATAATGTTTTCCAGCTGAGGGTGTAAAACTGATGCAAGTTAAGGATACAATCCATACAAACTTAAATTCTTAAAATCTCAGCAATTAGGGAACATGCTTCACTCTTTTACTGAAATCAATAGGATTTGAAAGTGCTTAACTTACAATTACGCAGGCTAGTCCAGTTTTATGAGATTTTGGAAGTTAAGCATGGTCAGCACTGGTTAATAGCTGGAAGGGAGACTGCCAAGTAAGTCCAGGGTTGCTACACAGAGGCTACCTCTGAGCTTCTCTTGCCTTGAAAACCCTAAGGAGTCACCATAAGTGAGACATGACTTGATAGCAAAATAAATAAACCTTATGACTATGTCCCAGGCTATTATGCTATATGTAACATACTTTATTTTTTAAAAAATACAGATTCCCTATTGCACACAATCATTAGCTGGATCATTGTTTCTGGTATCTCTTGTGTTTGTTATTGTATTTGACAGAAATATTCCAATCCAGCTGGCAGGACTTCAGCCATCTAGCCAGCCTGCCAACCTGACTCCTCCACATCCACTAGGTACCACTCTTTTTGCTATGACTGGCTGCCTCTGCTATCCCAAAATGCATGTCATGAATCATGCAAGAAGGGTGGGCTATAAATATGAAAAAAATATGAATGAATAAATAAAATAAGAAACAGCCTGATCTCCAAAGTAATGAGGAAGGAACAGAAAAACACAGGAACTTCAAAACATATAATGTTTTATTAGCGTTTCTTCAGGTTGTTGGTGATAGAGGGAACCAAGCCAGAATTTGGTAGTTGAGACACTCACCCCAGAAACCCATATTAATATATACTTGGAAGTCTTCTGCATATCTCTCCAATTGTAATGCATTCACACTTATCTTTTATTCTTTTTCTGAGCTATCGCTTATGAAAGCACAGAGTTTTGTCCTGGCTTGTTTCATGTTAATGATATTATGTATCCGTGTGTTATTTCTCCTGTGAGGATGGACAGTGAGGATATACATTTGAATGCACATCCAATCCTGGGAACATGCCTTTTTGACAAAGAGTATGCCCTGCCAAGGGAAGTCCAGTGGTTCTATTGGCAACTGAACACTTTGCTTTTTAAGAAGTCATTGGCATTTAAAAATTGTGGGGTTGTTTTGTATTGGGCTATAGATGGTTACCACATTTGAATTTAAGATGGTTGTTACACTGCTAATGTTTTGATTCTTCCCTTAGCTTTATTGTATTTATTGTGGTTGTGTTTTGTGCTGGTCTATTGTTGTGGGATTGGGGGAGGGTACTGTTCTAATTTCTATTGGATGCCACCCAGCCAATCCCAGGTGTGTAGAAATATTTAAAACAAACAAACAGCTGCATCAAGGGACTTTTGTTTGAATTAGCTGGTAGTTTGCTTGGCTTTGTATCAATGGTGTTAGAATTTAGATGTTTATAAATAAAAGGACAGATTATGTACAAAAAAACCTCTGGATTAAATTGCTGCCATTTCTACTTGCATATTTAAAGTTGCTGAACTTCTGCTCTTAGCAGCTGTCCCTAATTTTCATTCCTTTCAATGGTTCCTTCCAAATGGAGATGGTTCCCTGTGTAGCTCGTTGCTAATGTAAGGCAGTCAAGTTGAAGCAATACCCCCATGTAGAAACTACCACCATCTCCTTTATTCATGAAAGACAGATTACACAACCTGGAGGAGGAGCTTTGGAGACTGAAAAGAGGGGAAATGACTGCAGGTAGACTTACTTCCAGTGTTTGTGGATGTCAGACTCTGAAAATCCTTGCCCTCTCCAAAATGGTTGCTTGTTGCTTTGCTATGATATGACTCATGCTAAAAGATAATTTATGTCAAAATCAAACAGTCTGTTTGGGATGGGATATGTAAGAGAGCAAAATAAAACTGAGAATGGGCTGGAATGTTTTTTCTTATGAGGCTGCCACAAGGAGATGCTATCAAGTAGTGGGGATTTTTGAAAACAATACTAAGCAGACTTGGAAGCTGCATAGTATTATTTGCAAAAATTACCGCTACTGGTAGTATCTCATTCACACTTTGGCTAAGAGGTTCTAGCTGTTATACTACCTTTTGGTGACATTCAGGCATTAACTGAAATTGAGGTATGTGTGTATATGTGTGTGAGGAAGGAAAGCCTGTATATTGTAAAGATGGGGAACTGTAACACTTTGCACTTTCCAATTAGATTCCCTGTCAGTCAGGGTTGAGCCATGCAGCATCAAGGTGATCTGGGTTTTTTCCTTACAGCTGTAACAATATTATATAGTGTTACCCTATAGAGGTGAATGGCATTTCTTCAAGGGTAGGTATGAGAGAGTAAAATGGTGCTCTGAGGGCCCACAGTAGGTGTGATACAAACTTCTTTCACAGCTAGAGTAACTCATGCTCTTGAGGATCAAGTCTCCCTATATGCATACCCCTGTGCCATCTACATACCATTTCTTGTTCACGGTAGACCTACGACCTGGTTTATTCATACACACTAGATAGCACTGTATGTATGTTTACAGGTAAAATCCTCTTTGTACAGTGATAAAACTAATTGTAAGGAGATCCTAGGCTCGCCAGAATTTCAAAAGCTGCCCTCTAGCAGTAGCTATATCTAGAGGACAGGGCAGGAATGGCCCCTACATGTATATTTGTTGTTCGTTTATCTTTCTTTACTAACTTACTTGGACAAGGAACAGAGAGAGAGAGTGACATGCTCAGCAAAACGAGTGTGTCATTCTGTTGGGTATTACAAGTTGAAAACACTCAGTATATCTGGGGTTCAATGTTTATGTTACTCACAGGAAGTCACATGTTTCTCATGTAACCAATGTTCTTTAGATGTAGAAAGCCCAGGAAGTTTCTCCCTGATCTAGGAATTTGATTGGGACTAAAGTGTCAAGGTGTGTTACCATTTTATGGCTTCTCTTCCCGTTTTTGTTTTGGTGTTCTGAGGAACAAGAAGAGTAGCCATACTCTCTCTCTTCTAGTTTTGTCTTTGTAGAGTAAGGATGTAGTAGATTATGGTCTGTTGTTATTTTCATCCCAGTTACCCTTCCCATGCTAGAATTTAGTAAAAACTTTATATTTTAATCACACATGGACTCTCAGTCTGAATTATTTTACTTTGGCTCTGCTGGACTATCTTATCTCTGCTAAATACCATTTTTTCAATATCTCACTATCACCCAACAAAGGTTATGGGTGCCCAGATCGCTTCAGCTGCGCCAGATAGCTAAGCAGAGTGCAGCAGTCAGACTTGGAGTCAAGAAAAATCATGTGTGCTGGAGTTTTCTAAAACAGAATTTTTATCTTAACTCTCATTGGATTTATGAGATTCAGACAACATCCTGTTTTCTTCATGAACTTGTGGGGCCAGACTAGACGCCTTTGTTTCCAAGTTGGAGAAAGCCTGTACTGTTTGATCTGAGTTCGTCTTCTTCCGTGCTGAGTGAAAGAAAGAAGGAAAGGGGGTGGGATTGATCCTGGCCGTTTCTACTGAAAAGCTTAATCCCG